>NC_089580.1:132340437-132437607 GCF_019320115.1 Miscanthus floridulus | reverse complement strand
CCCGTCGTCCTTGTCATCGTCCCGGTCACCGGCGCCCTTCTGCTTGGCGTCGTCGTCGGGGAGCCCGAGCCTAGCGTAGTAACGCCGCAGCATGGAGCAATCCTCGAGGGCGTGCTTGACCGGGCCTTGGTGGTAAGGACAGGGTTTCTTAAGCATGTCGTCAAAAGGTCTGGGACCCCTAGGGCCTCGGGGATTCTTGCGTTCTGCGGCCACGGCCATATCAGCCTCGAGGACGGCCCGCTTCCCCTGGCGATCCTTCTTCTTTCTCTTGGGGAGGCGGGGAGCCGAGGCCTCGGGGGCCTCATCCCTCCGCTTCCCCTTGGTGTCGTCCATGGGGAAGATGGCCCCTACAGCCTCCTCGCCTAAGGCGAAGTTGGTGGTGATGTCAAGGAGCGCGGCATCCGAGCGCGGCATGTTCTGGCCCAATTCTTGGACCAAGTCTCGGTAGGTGGTGCTAGAGAGAAAGGCCTGGACGATCTCTAAGTTGCCGACGCTGGGTAACTTGGTACACTGTTTAGAGAAGCGCCGGATGAAGTCTCGGAGAGACTCATCTGGTTTTTGGCGATAGCTCTTAAGGTCCTAGGAGTTTCCAGGGCGTACGTATGTGCCCTAGAAATTCCCAACGAAGATCTGAACCAAGTCGCGCCAGTCGTGGATCTGAGAGGGAGGAAGGTGCTCAAGCCAGGCTCGCACCAAGTCTGACAAGAGTAGGGGGAGGTTGCGGATGATGAGCAGGTCATCGTCTGCGCCGCCTAGCTAACAAGCCAGGCAGTAATCAGCGAGCCAGAGCTCAGGGTTGGTCTCACCGCAATACTTTGTGAGGTTGGCTGGCTGGCGAAACTGGGCTGGAAACTGAGCATTGCGGATGGCTCTACTGAAGACTCGGGGGCCGGGTGGTTCAGGAGAAGGACTGCGGTCTTCCTCACTATCATAACAGCCGCCTCGATGCGGATGGTAGCCTCGGGCGGGCCCCTCACTATCATGGCGTCGTCGTCGGCCGACCACCTCATGGTCACCCTGCGCCTCGTGTCGGTTATCGAGGCGGTCATGGACCGGGGGGACCCTATTGATTGCTAACACCCGAGCGGGCTCGGGACGAACCGCGGCCTCCCTATTCTGTCGGTGTGGTGTTGAGGGGAGGTCCGAGGCGGCTCCGCGCCGCCGAGAGGCGGAACTCTCTACCTGTTGCACCGCGGCGGTCTCGAGGAGATCCCGGAGCTCGCCGCGGACCCGTCGTCCCTCCGTGGTGGAGGGCTCGGGCATTACGTGCACTAGCATTGCCGCAGCCATGACATTCTTGCTAGCGCGATTGAAGATTGGGGGACGATCGTCCCCTTCGTCATCGTTGATGCGGTGGTGCACATCGTGAGCCCGCTGTCGGGCTCCCCCGCCGTCACCGCGGCCTTGCTGCTCCTGCTCGAGAGTGCTTTGGAGCTGTTGCAGAAGGAGTCGATCTTGCTCGACCTTGGCCTAAAGCTCGTGGAGTTGTTCTAGGTCCGAGCGTCGGAATTGTCCGAGGGCAAAGTTCTCATTCCGTGCCACGGGTGGGACAATGCGCGAAGGCGTAGCATCGCCCGTTCCCTGATGAAGCGAAGTGTGATTGTCTGCCCCCTTGTCCTCGTCGCCCGTGCTTGGCATCCCAAGTCCGACGTGGAAGCACTCACGAGTGGGATCATAAGTATCTCCATCGTCAGAATCGGAGTAGCCAAAGCAATAGTCGCTTGCGGCCAAGAAGCGACGCATAGTTTCGTGGTCGCGGAGGTCAGAGAAATCCGCTCCGGCCCATGCCTCGTCCTCCTCCGAGGAGTCAGCGTGGGTGTGGGTCGACGCGGTGGTGTCGAAGTTGAGAGCGAAGCGCTAGCGGCGCTCCGAGAGATCCGCGTGAGCGGAAGCGTAGGCGTAAGCATAAGATGCGGCGGCATTTCTCAACCCGAAGGGGTATGGAGACAGTGCCGTCGCCGGGCTCTGCTCCGCCAGAGTTGGCTCCTCAGGGAGTGGTGGAGTAGAGCTTGGTGTCAGGGCGTCGCCGGGTGCCACCGGTGTTTTTCCCTCATCCATGCTCAGGCTAGATAGGTCCCCAACCAGGGACCTTGCGCCAACAGCTGGTTGTGGGATACCGTCGAAGAGCGGCGAATCGCCCTGGCTTTGCGTGGCATCGGGGTGATCCTGCTCGCGTCGTGCCTGGCGAGCGCGGTGAGAGCGGCCGCCCGGGCGCCGCCTGCGCCTGGGCTGCTGGTGCGTGGCGTCGTCGTCGATAGGCGGGGTTCGGGGCGTGAGAAGTACCATGTCGTACTCATGCCCTAGGGACATGAACTCTAGGCTCCCAAACCACACCACCATGCCGAGACGCAGCGGTCGTACAGGGTCTGCCATCCGAAACCTGTTGGGATGATGAAGCTGACACGCAGAGGCCCCTACCTGGCGCGCCAACTATCGGTGATTCGGACCGGGGCGTCCTCAACCAACTAGTGAATTTATCCTGCGTGTTCCCGATTCCAGATGGTGATGCAAAGAGACACAAGGTTTATACTGGTTCGAGCAATTCAGGCCCTACGTCCAGTCTGGGAGATCGATCTTGTATTCCTTGCACCGAAATGCTTGTTGTAGGGGGTTACAAGCTAGGTGAGAGAGGGAGTTAGTCCTAGGTCTCGGCGAGGTGTGGTGTGGGCTGCTTGAGACGTTGCTCTCAGGCGGCTGGGAAGTGTGTGTTACAAGGCGTTGTTCTTCGTGAGTCCCTTGTCTCTTATCTCCCTAGAAATAGCCCAAGTCCTTTCCTTTTATAGTTTGAAGGGAGGACAAGGGTAGTACATGAGCTAACTATACGGCGTCGTGCAAACAGAGGCGGCGTGTCCGAGCCCTATGGCATGTTCCTGTGGCGGCATAGTCGTCGGAGCGGTCCGTCCTTGGAGCACTGGGGCGACGTGCTGGTCACATCCGATCCTGTGCATCATGGGAGCTCCAGGGCTGCCTCGAAGTGGGTGCGGCGGTCAGCGTGCGAGTTGCTGTGGACTGACTGTGCGCGAGGCCGAGGCTCGGTCGGTGCCGAGGCTGTACCGCAGTGGGGGGTCTCGGCAGACACGAATCCCGAGATAGCCGAGACCCTGGTGCATAGTGCCGAGACCCGGAGAGAGCGGTTGATCTGGTGTGCTGGCTCGGAGGCGGTGATGACCCGGGCCAGGCTGTCCATGTCGTGTTGTTTTCGAGGCGGGGATCGCGGGGCACAGTGTAGTGCGGGCGCTGATCGTGGGCACAGCGTCAGAATACAGTGACCGGTAATCCCCGCCGTGCCCTGTCTCAGCTGGTATGGTGCTGATGCGACCTCACGTCCCGTCGGCCACTCCATGGTGTCGAGCCATCGTCCGGCTGAGATTGCGGGAGTGGTTGACGTATTAATGGGACATGACGTGCTGTCGGGAAGATTGGTCGAGGCGGGGGCGACGGGCTATGGACAAGCCGGCCTTGAGCGATAATTAGAATGAGGCCTCGCGCGAGACGGAGATTGGGCTCCTTGCTGAGGCCTTCCGTGAGAGGCCTCGCGTGAGGCGGAAATTGCGTCAGGATGCCGAGACCTCCCGTGAGAGGCCTGAGGCGATGCGGAGAGCCGGGTGGGCTCGGACGGGGCTGGTTATGAGCTCATGGCTTACCCTCTAACTTTGCCGTTGATGGGATTTTAGTGCCTCTTTTGGTGTACGCTCGGGGTACCCCGTTTTATGGTACCCGACATCATGTGCCCATTATCAACAGACACGGTCACCTACCACGGGTATGAGCACTTTCAAAATACTAAGCCGGTAGATTTCAATATTCATGAGTCATCATCACATACGCCCCACTATTGATATACACGATCGTCTACTACGTGAAGAATAGCTAGCGAGCATGGTTAAATCATCAAATACTATAAGAAATTCAGAAAAATAGAAGCCTAACCCAGATAAAAATCTAAACAAATAAGCTACACTCAATTTTCATATTTTGAAATTCTTCGACCGACCTCCCTTATGCATAATTTCTAGCTCCGCCACTGACGGAGAGGTTTAACATGTTACTAGAACTAGAACAAGGACACGACTACACCATTTATGATGTCAGGTTCCAAGAGAACCTTTGAATGATTCTGAGTAGATGGAAAAAGGCATGCATACTGAAGTTAGTCGTGGAGTTCCATCAGGTGACCAGGCCTTTAGCATTGATACACGCATGATAAAGAAGCCCAATCAACTGATCGGGTAGATACAATGAAAAAAAAGGACTTCGCTCAAGTGATTCTAAAATCATAATATTTCATAATAAACACAAAGAATCTATATCATCACCTGTTACCCTAGAAGGTACAAGGCTACTGATTGTGCAGGCGTTCGGCTGGTGCACTGCTCGCTTGTTTCAGCTTGTTTCAGCTTATTCTCCCTCACAGAATACTATTGAATCATCCGAAACCATCCGAAATTCACTGTGCTAGGCACCATCCGAACACGGTGTGTACTTTCTGGTTTTATATTTGACTTTGCACAGGATGCCCGAAGGATATGAAATGATTTCGTGATCAAGCTATTGGCATACAAAGGGAATGCTAGAAAAAAATTCAATTCCTAAATAAGTGTAAACTTATCTTTGTCATATTGTAGACAATAGCTAGGTTCTTACAATATGAACTTTCGCAATGGCTCTTATAATATGAACTTGATTGTTTCAGTTTCGCATCAAAACTTGGAGTTATATTTTAATTATCTATCATTTATGAAGACTCATGAGATATAGATGTTACAAACATCACAATTGGAGTATCTTTTTTAATAATAGTATAACACATGCTAATACATGTGTTATCATCCTATTATGTTTTTTTCGTTGTAACGCACGAGTATTTATCTAGTACAACTAAAAAAATATACGGGCTCAAGGGTCAAAGAAAATTAATTGTAGCATTAGCATAGCAAGATAGCAACTCATATTCAAGGGAAAAAAACAATCGCAACAATTTTTTTTGGTAATCACTACCAAAGAGCTAGATGATGAAACATTATCAGGCAGTTGCTTGAATGTTCCATAGCATCCTAAGCAGCACGTTCCGAACCTGAAGGTTAAGCTCAAACATCTCTGCCATCTCACTACCGTGCCTTAGGTTGCAAATTACTGTAACAGAACCAACTACGAGCAGAGCGGCTGGTTCTCAAATCGATCTAAGCATACAGTAGCAGTGGCGTAGCTAGGATTTATAAGTAGGGTGATCCATTGTTTAATTTTTCTAACCGCTATAAATGAAATATGTCGGTACACAACTACATGCACAAATAGATTAATAAGGTAAAGAGGACATACAAACATCATAAAATAGTCTAGCTTGTTTAATGTAAAATTAAAAGATTATATACCACACCAATAATACTATGCTGCAAAAAAAAACTATACTTCAAATAAAATAATCCAGAATTGCACAAAAAATCTTCCAATAACCCACACTAGTGTAGAACTGGGCATTCGTCCTAGTTGAAAAACCCCATTTAGTCCCGGTTTCCCAACCGAAATTGCGAATCCGGGACTAAAGCCCCCCCCTTTAGTCTCGGTTCTGACAACTGAAACTGAAAGTGGACCTTTAGTCCCGGTTGCTATTACCAACCGGGACTAAATGGCCCCTAGCCATTGCACTGGGGCTAGCACCTGTAGTCCCGGTTGGTGTTCCCAACCGGTACTAAAGGTTTTCTTTTTTTCATTTCATTCCTTTTTATTTTATGGTTTCTTTTCAATTCAATTCTTTTTTGTTTTGATTAAATTTTCGTATACGAATTCTACGCTGCTAATATATGTCCACGTATAAGGTTCCGTTGGAGCATTATACATAAATAACACACTAAAATGTATGAAACCACGTATATATAAATATTTCAAGAGGTTGTACATGCATGGAATATGTACATAATAAAGTCACAAAAACCTTGTACTCATGTTCTTGGGATTTCATTCAACCCTAATCTTTAGTCGTATGGCTACTAGGTATTAATTTTTTAAGGTCATAGTGGTACACGTCTTTGGGATCTACGACCTCATCCATAAGAAATCCTGCCAGTGCCTCTTGAATTGCTTTGATATGGTCACATCGCATAACCTTTTGCTTCCTCCATTCAATCTTCAATTCGAATGAAAGGAATATATATATATAGCTGGCTATATGTAGCTGGCTATAAAATAACTTATTCTGTAGCCACTTTGAGTTACTATAATTACTATGTTAATTTACGAGATTATAGTAACTCCTTACTAAGTGATTTACTATAACGTTATGGTAAATATCCCCATATGTTATAGTAGCCCAACTATCGTAAATATGTATTGACGTTATCGTAAATTAGTATATAAAATTATCGTAAATAGAGGTGGCTATAGAATAACTTATTTTGTAGCTGGCTACTGAATATACTCTCCATATATATATATATATATATATATATATATATATATATATATATATATATATATATATATCAACACAATGATAATAAATAAATTATGTATATTTTTACGTACTTTGAGGATCTCTTTACTTGTTCTCCTTGAGTACTCCATGAAGAACTCACAGACGTAGTATCCACATAAGTTGTTCTCTGATCCCTGCTGCAGACACCACTTTACGAGAAAAAAATTTATCATCAACCAATAAAGCATGGTAATAATAAATTGAACAAAATAAAAATGTGGTGACCTAGGTAGTACTTACTGGGTATTGAACTACATTCAGAGGCTCGACGAACCTTTTCCAAGCACTGCCCAACAAAATAAATAAATGGAGTTATATCAATAAAATGACATAAGAGATTATATAGTGTGCGAGACCGAAATTACCACCAGAGAATATCTATCATTTCTTGGTAATCTTTTTAGGGTTTTGTCGCTGAGTCAAAGATCTTTACGGTACTCCTAGGCATATCAATGACCAGTGATAGCTACATATTTATACGTAGGCATAACTCATTTACTAAAGTCAACATGGAGTAAGCAAAATAAAATGGGCACAAGACATTAACACTCACTTGAAGTCATAAGGGAAGAGTATCAGTGTCTTGTTATGTTGGTTATCTAAGAACTTAAACAGATTATTCTCCACTTGAGGTCACCATCTATCATATGGAGTAACAGTGTCCTTGAATGTGCGATTCGGATCCATGAAACCAACATCAGTTAACCCTTTTCTCTTTAGTTTCAGCATCTCATATCTGCATTTATATAGTACAAAAGAATATATATAGTGTGAGGATAACTATATATAGACAACGAACTAACATGCAAGTTACTTTAATTGTAGAAAGAATCACTTACAGACACCAACAGCTGAGGAGAGATTGTCGAGAGTGTCCTGGTTTAATAGTTGGTGTAATTCATTGAACTCAATATGTAAAACGTCATAGCCACTGGAGTAATGCTCTGGTCTAATTCTAACAACAAGCCATGCCTCTTCGTTGTCACACACTCTTAAGTACCACTTGTTTAATAAGAACATTTGCGTACCTAGTGATGAGAAGGACTTAGGGTTGACAAGACTCCTGCCATACTCATAGGTCCGGTAAATATCAAAGTTGACTATTGGTATGGATCCTCCCCCCAATGAGTTGTTTAGGTGTGAGACTTGTTGTGGTCATGAAGTCTTGGAGTGTCTCCCTATCGATTGGACCGCCTTGTGCGTTTGTACAATCATCCTCAACAACTAGCGGGTTGATAGATTGCTGTCTAAGCTGTGCAACATCTTTCCCTACTCTCTTCGCTTTCAGCGACGCCTTATATGACTTGTCAAGAGAGCGTTCATAGTCCAATAATGGCGAGGCTTACGTGCATCACGCTGATTTTTCTCGCGCTCATTGATTTTTTCCTTAGTTCTCGTTGAGCTATGCAGTGCGGTTTTGGTGGGGTTTTTTTTTTCTGAAGTTCCAACCTCCTTGCTCTTGGTTCCGCTAAACTTTGCTTCTAGTTATCCAAATTTTTTTGTGCCACCGCTTTTGATTCATCTTCAAACTTCTCGTAAGGTAGCTTCTCTAGAGGGAGCTTTGTTTTACTACGGCTGACTTTCTTTTTCACTGAGGACTTCAATGGGGGCGGGGGCCTCTTCTGGCTCTGCGGCGCGGGAGGCGAAGGAGGGGGAGATTGCCTTAGAGGAGATGGAGATGGAGATGCAGCCGTGCCATGGAACACATCATCATCGTCCAGAGCATCATCATCATCCATAGCACTCTAATGATCATCATAGGATGGAAGAACTGGACTCAGCCTAGGAGACCTATGAGTACAAAATGATTATTACGCGAGAAGCCAATAATTGAGAATGATTATTGAAAAACTGGTTCATTCACTTTCATCCACACCTATCATGAGGTAGTTGAGGAGGAGGCAACGGTACCCTAGCCACTGCACCAGGAATAATGATGTAGCGCTTGCGCCATAAAACGAATGAGTGCTCTGCTTGTCCTAGGGTCTTCTCCCCATCACCTCTAGGAAATTCAAGAGGCACTTCCCTATAGTCTTTGATAACTCTATCCACCAAGACGCTATAATAGCCAGGTGGAATTGGATTCCCATGGCTTGTTGGTGTCTTCCCTAGGACCATAGGAGAAACAATACCATGCGCCACCAAGATTGTGGCACCGATATTCCCCAAGGGAATGTGCAGCTCACATGGCGTCAAAGGCACGGTGATGTCATCCACAGGGAAGTGCTGCAATGCGTCATCTTGATTTGGGAGCTCAGTGGAAGCGCAACTACTTCTTAGCTGAGGGGGGCTAACGTTGATTGCATGCTCTAATGTTGATGACTGCCTCTGGCTACTCAACTATACTGCCACTTGTTGTTTGATTTTCTGTTGCATTCTCCCGTCCATGTTTAGTTCTCGCTCCCACGATTGAAGCACCGCCTCCTCTAACCTACGGATCCGCTCTGCCTCCTCATCCTTCCTTCGCTGGTGGCTTTTGTAGGTAGTGGCGTCCTTAGGGAAGCCATGCCACCATGAAATCAACCCTTTGCCTCGCGTTCGCCCAGGGTGTTTAGGTGTCTGGAGAGCATACGTCAGCTCATCCTTCTCTCATTTGGGCATAAAGGCACCACTGGCAGAAGCATCTATAATATCAATAAGTCTTTGTGCTGCTGTTCTGATTTCTCCACCAATAACTGGCTCCCCGGTCTATGGGTCCAGTGATCCCCCATGCGCGAAAAAATAATTCTTGGAGCGTTTGGGTCAGTCGAGTGAAAATGGATGGATCCCTTTGGCAAGCAGGTCTACTTCCATTCTTTGTCACTTTTGGAATGGCACTCTTGTAGCCACCTGATCCTATTTTATGATGGTATACCTTCTGTCGTGCATTCTGTTGGTTTCTTCTCACCCGTTCTTCACCCTCTTCCGAGGTCTTGTACCTCACAAATTCAGGCCAGTTGTCCCTCAACTTTTTGTACGGGCTATTTTGACTGAAATCTGGAGTCGGATTCTTCTTGATAAATTCATTGTACAACTTCTTATTCCAGGTCTGGAATTGTGTGGCCATCTTCTTGAGAGCCCAACTTTTAACTAGTTTTCTTAAATCTTCACCTGCTGGTAGATTGAAATGTGCAGTGACTGAATCTCAAAGAAGGTCCGTCTCTCGCTTAGAGACAAAACTGATCAGAGGATCATCCTTCTTTTGTTTCCATTCATGAATGCTGATCAGGACCCTGTCCCTAACAAGAACCCCCATAGTGATTTACGAACTTCTTTGCATTGTTTTTTGGCTGGAGTGGTTCGCCGGTATTAGGATCAACTTCTATGATTATATAGTGGCCCTCCAACGGTTTTGTCGGGCCTTGTACACTTTTACTACTTTTCGTTGACGTCATCGATCTAGAAGGCTACATACGTAGAAACACAAAGATCCAGTAATATATATATATATATACGAATTATTGGAACTATGTTTAATTTCATATATATAAGAGATGCAAGATTATTAACAAATATACCTCGCCAGCATTTTCTTGCATAGGATTTTCTTACACAAGAAGTTCTTGCTCATCTTCAAAATTCAGTAAGCATTGAGAGCCGTCATCGAACTCCGGGTCGGCATCGTTCTGGTTGGGGCGATATTGAGTGCCAGCATTGATAATGTTCATCATGGCCTCATTCTGGTCGTAGTCGTCTTGCGTCTCGGCCATCTTAAGTACCACAACTATATATAAATGAAAACCATACACTAGTCATGCATATGCAAATATAGCGAGTCAGTGGCTTAAACTTAAATAACTATATATAGACTTTAGGGGTTATTATTTACGCTGAGCTCGATCTGGTTCGGGTTTACGCCTTGGTTAGGGTTTGGAGCGAATTCATGTCACACTAATTATGAAGAATCAAATTCAAATATATATAACTGTATAGAATTCAGGGTTATTATTTACACCTTCATTAGGGTTTGGAGCGGAGCTCGGCCGGGTTAGGGTTTGGAGCGAAGCTCAGGATATTAGGATATATATCTACATTAATATATATAAATATATGAAAAATTCATGTCACACTAATAATGTCAATATATCAAAATTCAGATATATACCAAAAAAATCATAGCACTAATAAAAACAATCTTTTCAATTGTGACGAAGATTCAAATATATTTCTACAACTATATATTATAGTACACTACTACATTTTTTCTACAATTCATAGCACTCAACATTTTTTCTATATATATATATATACATATTAAAGTAAACTACTACATTTTTTCTATTTTGTCTACAAATAAAATCTATCTATTTTTTCTATATTTTTTCTATGCCAAAAAAATAATATGCACACACACACTCATACACACCACATATGCATACACTGTTGCTCACATGTATGCAAACGGAGTTCCTCTGGCGTATGGCGAGGGAAGACGAGGACGACGAGCATGAGCACAAGAGAATGGCAAGCACGATCGAGCATGGCGGGGTCGAGGCACGCGCGACGCGCCGGTGGTTGGCTGGAGATGAGGACGACGAGCGCGTGCATGTAGAGCTAGTTGGGGATGAAGTTCATGCGTGGACGATGCGCTCAAGCGGTGAGGACGAGCGAGTGTGTCGGCGGGGTGACGAGGATGATGCACGTGGAGCCAAGGATGAAGCATGCGCGTGACGAGAGGTGGTGTTGGAGGCAGGCGTGTGGAGCCAGCGATGATAAGGATGAGGATTGATGACGACGATGGATCCAAATCAGATCTGGATGAGGGCGAGGACGACGGCGACGGATCTAGATCTGGGCACCGCACATGAATGGGAGAGGTGTGAGCCGGGCCACTGGCAGAGATGGCGAGAGAGGTGCAGGCGTGTGGAGGCGGTGATGATCAAGCGGCGCGGTGGCTCTCGGGCGAAGAAGACGAGATGATGGAGGGGGAGAAGAGAAGACGCGATATATAGAAGGGACCTTTAGTCCTGGATGAAGCCATGGCCCGTTAGTCCCGGGTGATGGTTAGAACCGGGACTAAAGGTCTGACCTTTAGTCCCGGGTGTAGCCACGGCCTAGGAGTAAAGGCTGTTTTTGGCGGGCCACGAAAACGCAGCCCATCTTTAGTCCCAGGTGGTTGATCCACCCGGTAGTAATGGTGGGCTATAGTTTGGCTTCCCGCTAGTTTCCAAAAGTTTTTCCTTTTTTATCTATTTCTTTTATATAAATATCTAGAGAGTTGTTAATTGCCTAGTAAATAAAATATTAGTCAAAAAATACAAAAAAACTCATGGACCTGGTTTTGCGTTATTGTACACAAGAAAAATCTTTAACCTAAACTGTTTTGTTTTACCATATAAATATTTAACATAGTGTAAATAATAATCACAATTTCCACCATGCAAAAATGTACTTCTTAATTAAACTCATGAAAACTATTGTTTTTCGATAGGAAATTAGTTTTCATATTTTATTAACGTTGATCATTTGGTTTTTCATCGCACATTCTCCACAGGAAATCCACCGTCAAGCAGAAAATTTATTTAAACTGTAGAAAATATGAAAAACACGACAGGAAAATCTAAAGTCACAATTATTACATAATAGGTCTAATACATCACCATATCAAGCGGGAACAGCAACAAACTTCTTCATGACGTATGTCCCTTGGTTATGATCGCACCGTAACCATGGAGTGTCCTCATCATTTAGCAGGACGCTTGGGTCGCTGTTCACTATGAAGGGCGGAATTCCATCATTCTTTTCATAATCTTCTGACATGTCAGACCTATCCTCAATTCCCATGATGTTTCTTTTCTCTAAAAGAACTATGTGGCGTTTTGGCTCATTATCTGATACGTTGTTGTTTTTCTCTTTCTTCGGTTTGGTGGACATGTCCTTCACATAGAACACCTGATTCACATCATTGGCTAAAGACGAATGGTTCGTCTTTGTACCCAAGATTGTTGAGGTCCACTGCTGTTATTCTGTACTGATAGTCAACTGTTACCCCACCTCCGGTCACCCTCGCCCATTAGCACCTAAACGAAGGGACCTTATAATAAGGTCCATAGTCTAGTTTCCATATCTCCTCTATGCGGCCACAATATGTTTTCTTATTCCCATTTGGGTCCATGGCATCTATGCAGACACCACTATTTTGGTTGGTGCTCCTTTTATCTTGGGCTATCGTGTAAAATGTATTGCCATTTATCTCGTACCCTTTGAATGTCAGGATATGCCAAGATGGTTCCCTAGACAACAAGTATAGTTGCTCATCTAGACTCTCATCACCCTAACATCATTTTCGCAACCAACCGCTGAAAGTTTTTTTGTGCCAACATGTAATCCAGGCTTTAGTCCTCCCCAAAAATTCGCCACGTATAATGTCCTTGTGTACCTCAATATACGAATTCACCAAGGAGGAGTTTTGTAGAACTATGTAGTGTGCATTACGGAAATAATCATCCTCCTTGCCAATATATGCTTTCTTCCCTAGTGTTCCCTTTCCACTTAGTCTCCCCTCATGCCGTGATTTAGGAACACCAATCGGGTCGAGGTCAGGAATAAAATCAATGCAGAACTCAATGACCTCCTCTGTTCCGTAACCCTTGGCGATGCTTCCTTCTGGCCGAGCACGGTTGTGAACATATTTCTTTAGGACTCCCAGGAACCTCTCAAAGGAAAACATGTTGTGTAGGAACATAGGACCGAGAATACTAATCTCTTTGATCAAGTGAACTAAGAGGTGTGTCATAATATTAAAGAAGGATGACATGAACACCAACTCAAAGCTGACAAGACATTGGACCACATCATTATGTAGCTTTGCTAGATGCGCTGGATTGATTGCCTTATGAGAAATTGCGTTGAGGAATGCACATAGTTTCATGGTGGCTAATCGTACATTTGGAGGTAGAATCCCTCTCAATACAACCAGAAGCAATTGCATCATAAGCATGTGGCAGTCTTGAGACATTAAGTTTAGGAATCTCTTCTCTGCCACATTTATTATCCACTTTACATTCGAGGAGAAGCCAGATGGGACCTTGATGCTGTTTAGGCATTCAAACATGCTTTCCTTCTCTTCTTTGCTAAGAGTGTAGCTGGCAGGACTTAAGCAGTGGTGTCCATCATCTACCTTCTCTAGATGTAGGTTCTCTCATTCTTTCATGCACTGCAGGTCCTGTATTGCTTCCAGTGTGTCCTTAGACTTCTCATACACACCCATAAAGCCTAGCAGGTTTACACAAAGATTCTTCATTAGGTGCATCACGTCGATCGCGCTGCGGACCTCTAGACTTGCCAGTAGGATAGCTCCCAAAATATAAACTTCTTCCACATGGGTGCATGTCCGTTAGCGTCATTCAGAATAGGTTGTCTGCCAAGTCCCTTCCTAAAGACTACTTGTACATCCTTGACCATATTGAATACATCCTCACCACTATGGTTGTCAGGCTTTGTTTGACGCTCTGCCTTACCTTTAAAATGCTCGCCTCTCTTTCTTAGGGTGTGATTCAATGAAAGAAATCGATGATGGCCCATGTACATGACCTTTCGATATTTTTTCAAAAATATACCTTCCATGTCATGAAAACAGTGCGTGCATGTATTATATCCTGAAAGCTCTAGTTTGGTTTTGGTGAGTTGATAAAACCCTAAGTGCTAACCTAGTTTATCAAGTGATCATGAGATAGGTAGCATATTCCAAGTGGTGAAGCAAATGAAGATCATGACATGATGATGGTGATGCCATAGTGATGATCAAGTGCTTGGACTTGAAAAGAAGAAAGAGAAAAACAAAAGGCTCAAGGCAAAGGTATAAGTCATAGGAGCCATTTTGTTTTAGTGATCGAGACACTTAGAGAGTGTGATCACATTTAGGATCGATGGTCGTACTACTAAGAGGGGTGAAACTCATATCGAAATGCGATTATCAAAGTGCCACAAGATGCTCTAACTCATTGCATATGCATTTAGGATCTAGTGGAGTGCTAACACCCTTGAAAATGTTTGTGAAAATATGCTAACACACATGCACAAAGGTGATACACATTGTGTTTAGCACTTGGGAGCAAGGGTAAGAAACTTCACCGGCGCCCTGTATAGAAAAGACAGGGTTTCACAGAGTGGACCGGACGCTGGCCTCTACTAGACCAACGCGTCAGGTCAGTAGAACTAGTGAAGACGCTGGCGTCGGTTTTTGACTAGATGCTAGGTCACTTCGTGACCAGACGCTGGTGCTGCATCCGATCGTGACCTACCGGACGTGTCCGATCACGAGTGGAACCTTACTGGAAACGACCGGATGCTGGGGTCCTACGTCCAGTCACTTTGAGCAGCGTGTCCGATCACTACTTAAATGTACTAATGACCATTGAGATCGGGCGATCAACGTTTGTAGCCGATGACACGTGGCAAGCATCGGGCAACCAGACGCTGGGGTCCTGCGTCCGGTCAATATGATTAGAGCGTTCGATCACCCCGAGCAGTGCCCAGTGAAGGGGTACAATGGCTCTATTTCATGGGGGGGGGCTTCTATTTAAGCCCCATGACTAGCTCAAGCTCATGCTCTTTGCTATTTTGCATTGACATAGCAACCTTGTGAGCTTAGCCAAAGCCCTCCCACTCATCTCCATCATAGATTCTACATCTTTATAAGATTGGGAGTGAATCCAACTACATTGCTTGAGTGTTTGCATCTAGAGGCACTTGGTGTTCGTGTTTCGCTATGGGATTCGCTTGTTACTCTTGGTGGTTGCTGCCACCAAGATGGCTTGGAGCAACGAGGATCATCAATCGGAGATTGGTGATTGTCTCCGGGTCCGATCGTGGTGATTATGAGGGGTTCTTGACCTTTCCCCGGCGGAGAGCCAAAAGGTACTATAGTGAATTGCTCATGGCTTATGTTGGTTGTGCGGCACCCTATTGAGGGTTTGGCGTGTGATGCCAATTAACGCGTGAACCTCCAAGTGAGTGAATCACCACAACGAGGACTAGCTTGCCGGCAAGCAAGTGAACCTTGGTAAAAAATCATTGTATCATCATTTGATTCTGAGGTGATTGGTCTTCATTGGTATTCATTCTTGTGATTGTTTGGCTCCTTCCTCGACACGGCTGTATAACCATCTTGCTCACTCTCTTTACATTACCGCAAACTAGTTGTCAAGCTCTTTAGTGTAGCTAGTTGTGAGAGCTTGTTAGTTTGGTTAGAGTGGCTCTTTAGTTAGCATTTGAGAGCGCACTAACTTAGTGTAGTGACATAGCTATTGTATGGATAGAAACTATATAAACTAGAATTGTGGTAGGTGGCTTCCAATTTTAGTAGGCTAGCGCAACACTTGCTTCGCCTCATAATTGTCTAACCGGTTTGCTAAGTGTTGTTGTAGAAATTTTTAATAGGCTATTCGCCCCTCCTCTAGCCATTAGGACCTTTCATATCCCTTGTTTGACTGTCCTCAAATATTACTAAGAGCAGGCCAATCATTGATTGTTACGAACAACAATGCTCGTAGATCAAAGTGTTCCTGTTTGTACTCATCCCACACACGTACGCCTGCGCTGCTCCATAAAAGTAGAAGTTCCTCAACTAATGGCCTCAGGTACACATCAATGTCATTTCCAGGTTGCTTCGGGCCTTGGATGAGCATTGGCATCATAATGAACTTCATCTTCATGCACAACCATGGAGGAAGGTTGTAGATACATAGAGCAACAGGCCAAGTGCTATGACTGCTGCTCTGCTCCTCGAAAGGATTCATGCCATCCGTACTTAAAGCAAACCTTAAGTTTCTTGTGTCATCTGTAAACTTCGGGAATTCTCTGTCGATTGCTCTCTACTGGGACCCATCAGCGGGGTGTCTCAACATATCGTCTACCTTGCGGTCTTCTTTGTGCCATCGCCGGAACTTTGCATGCTCTTTGTTTCTGAACAAACGTTTCAAGTGTCCTATTATAGGAGCATACCACATCACCTTGGCAGAGATTCTCTTCCTGGGACATTCATCGTCGCCCTCAACATCACTAGGGTCATCTCGCCTGATCTTATACCACGATGCATGGCATACCGAGCATGCATCCAAATTCTCATACTCACCGCGGTAGAGGATGCAATCAGTAGGACATGCATGTATCTTTTGGATTTTTAAACCTAGAGGGCAGACGACCTGTTCTACTACGTATGTAGTGGCGGGCAATTCGTTTGCCTTCGGAAGCATCTTCTTGGTGATAATTAATAACTCCCCAAATCTCTTGTCGGATACACCATTCTTTGTCTTCCATTACAGCAATTCAAGTGTGGTACCCAACTTTTTTTGCCCCTCTTCGCAAGTCGGGTATAGCAATTTTTTGTGATCCTCTAGCATGTGCTCGAACTTGATCTTCTCCTTTTCACTTTTGCATTCTCTCTGTGCATTACGGATGGCCTGACCAAGATCATCAGCGAGCTCATCTTCTGCCACTACCTCTTCTTCAGCTTCCCCCATTGCAGTATCATCAAAGGCACCGTATTCAACAAAATCATGAATAATAATGTTGTCATCATCCCCTTCTTCTTCTTCATCTTCTTCTATTATAACACCTCTTTATCCATGCTTAGTCCAACAAATATAGTTTGGCATGAAACCTAACGTAAATAGGTGTTCGTGTAGGATCCTTGAGCAAGAATAATCCTTCTCATTCTTACATAGAACAAATGGGCAGCGCATAAAACCATTCCTCGTGTTTGCCTTGGCCACATTTATGAATTCATGCACGCCCTTAATGAACTCTGGGGAGTAGCAGTCCGCATTGTACATCCATTGCCGGTTCATCTGCATTACATGACGTACACCACATCAAAAACTTATAATAACCCATATTATACAACATGCATGATTAGTAGTTAATTAAAAGATCCAAAATATCCATCAATCAACATGATTAATTAATATCCTATACCACACAACTCACGTACTCTCGAACATTAATTTATTAAAGCCTTGATACAATGTAGACAATCTCAAATAGCACTAAGCAAACTAAACCTACAATGCACTTCAGTAGAATAGGGATTTCGTGACCAATTCCAACTAAAATAGACAGATCATTCTTCTGCTGGTTCACTGCCTCATCATACAAAGGTGCACTCTCATCAGTCACCTTTGCAAGAGATTTTTGGACGTGCTCAACATACTCTTCCTCCTAGTACCAACCGTCACATGATCCAGTTCCATCCCACTAAAATTACAACAACAAATCAAGAATTTTAATCAAAATCATCATAAAATATGGCTACAAAGCATAACAAAACATGACAAAAAAATTACTCACTTCGCGATCTGGACACGTGTAGAAGATGCGATCTTGGTTGGGACCCTTCTTCTTCATCCTGTACTCCCTCACAGTCTTCTGCCCACACTTGCCGCACGCAATAAGAGGGAGATCCGACCTCAGTCGTTTAGGGACCCCATGCGAGCCCAAGGACCCGGAAGCAGTCGCCATCTACGACTCTCTATACTTATTTTAATCAACTACTATAAATTTCTCATTTTGTGAACCATGAAATTAATTAAATGAGCTATATACTAAATAAACTCTTTTATTTCTCTATTTCTAAACCATAAAATGAGCCAATGAAAGGTGCATACTAGTTTTGATGAGCTACTATAAGATTCCTTCATCTACATATGCAAACTATCAAGTGATTTTAAGCTCAAATGACATATAAATAAAAAATATCCACCATTATTCCCAATCTAGAAAACAAAAAATTTCTCTATTTTTAGACCATGAAATGATGCAATGAAAGGTGCATACTAGTTTTGATGAACTACTATAAGCTTCCTTCATCTTCATATTCAAACTATCAAGTGATTTCAAACTCAAATGGTATATAAATAAAAAAAATACACCATCATTTCCGATCTAAAAAACCACAAATTTCTCTATTTCTAGGCTAAGAAATGAGCCATGCTAGTGATGAAACATGGGCGGATGAAGTTGGTAACCTTTAGAACCGAAGAATGGATGGAGGAATGAAGTCTTCACCAATCCCGCAAGCTTGAACTCCTTCCATGAGCAAGCCCGCAAGCATGAACTCCTTCCATGAGCAAGAACAGAGAGCATGCAGAGAGCTTGAAATGGCTCGGGCTAGGGAAGAAAGGAGAAAGTATATAGCCCGGGACATGTATTCCTGATTTATGGTCCCGGTTGTTAGCTCCAACCGCACGAGTCACAAGATATATTAAACTGATAGGTTCTAGACATCTAGAACGACATTGACACTAGTAGAGAATAGACTTTTAGTTCTCGATTTTAGTCCCGGTCATTTTTAGGCCCGAAACTAAAGAAATGATTAGTTCCGGTTGGAGCTAACAACTGAGACTAAAGTAAACTACCCAACAGATAGAGGCGCAACTTTTGCAGAAGGGGGCCTTTAGTTCCAGTTGGTGGCTCGAACCGGGACTAAAAGTCACCCTTCAGTCTCGGTTGGAGCTATCGGCCGTGACTAAACCTTTAATCCTCATTCTAGATGTCTAGAAGCTGTCAGTTTAATATATCTTGTGACTCGTGCACTTGTGCACTTTTGCTGTCGATTGCCGATCACCGGCGGCTAGCAACGTCTAATCTAAATGCCTATGCTTGAATCTAAATTTGCTGTATGAGAGACTAACACGCAGCGAAACTGAAGAAGGAACTGTGATTAAGGGCAGCAGGTTGATTGAGTGATTACTTGATTTTGATTGGCTTATCATTTCACTATCTGCAGTTGGAGACGACGAGACGTACCTCCATCCTGCTGCTGCCCGCTAGTCTACTCCGCTGCTGCTCGGCGGCTCAGTGCTCGGCCACTCGCAAGTACGGAGTACGTGGCAAACACTGGTCGCTGGTGGCGGCTCACAGCCACAGGTCGCAGACACGGGTGGCCGTGCCCGCCGCTACAGCGCTCCTGCCGTCACGGCATCCTCCGAGTTCCGATCGCACGTGCGAGAAGACGAAAAGACGAATGGGCACGCCGCCGGCTTAGCCTCTTTACTTCCGGCTGCAGCACACACGGAAGATCGAGGCCTTTGTTACTGCCCTTATTTTTTTTTCTTTTGTAGAGATATACTAGATGATGCCCCACGCGTTGCTGCAGAAATTTACTATTAACTTGAAAAGAAGTAATGGAGTGGAAAATAGTGAAATCTAAAAAGAGTAATATTATTTTTATTAGAACCATCGATGGGATGAAATGTATTTTATTATATATGAAAATGAATTATCCATGCATTGCTATCCGAATTAGGATAAATTTTTGAGAAGCACTGAATGAATAAACCAAAGAGAAGCATAAACTTATACTATTTGGTGAACATGTGGTCATATGACAAAAGACAAATAAACTTTACACATTACATCACAACCTTTAGGTGATCGATTTCTTCTATTCGTGATCAACTGTAGTATTAACTTTCTTTTAGGGATTTTAGGATAAAAAGTGGAGAAGTATAGGAGGCTGCTGGCGGGATGTAGTCATGTCGCTTCCTATCCATGGTTTGTTCCCTCTGCCGCTCTGCCGAGTTGGTCAATTAAACCGTGCATGCTAGATCGGTGGCACGGACGTGGCTCCACCACCAACACAAGCGTCGCACCGTAGTGTGCAGTGGGCTACAATAACTTTTCTTTATATATGTAACTACAGCAGTCATTTTTCTTTTCTTTTGACAACGGCAGACCTGCAGGCAATCGATAGGACGACTTAGTATTTTGATGGAACAGTAAAAATCAAAATATGGATATTGGACTCGATTTGGTATCCTATATACTGGAATATATATGTACTCCGTATAATTCACTACTACAAAAAGCATTTCTAGAGGCGGCTGGTAACCCTTTGTAGGGGCGGTTTGCCCAGCCGCCCCTACGCAAGGGTCTCTAGAAATCGTGCATTTGTAGGGGCGGTTCACAGGCCGCCCCTACAAATCGATTTGTAGGGGCGGCTGGTGTTTTCAGCCGCCCCTACAAATCGATTTGTAGGGACGGCTCGTATTACCAGCCGCCCCTACAAATAGATTTGTAGGAACGGTTGTAGTACCAGCCGCCCCTACAAACACGTATTTGTAGGGGCGGTTCAAACTAGAACCGCCCTTACAGTATGTTTTCCCGTCAAAAAAAAATTCAAATTTACAAATCAAAATCGCATTGCCGAACGTCCCACGACCAACGTTCCGAACCGCGTTCGCGTTGCCGAACGCCCCGCGACCAACATTCCGAACCGCGTTCGCGTTGCCGAACGCCCCACGACCAACGTTCCGAACCGCGTTCGCGTTGCCGAACGCCCGCGACCGCGACTACAAGCACAAGAGTATTCTATAAACTACAATTACAAGTCTAATTCACAAGAATATATACAATCCATCATTAAATATACAAATTCCATACACATTGTTACCAACGTCCTAGAGCTAGCCTTTCAGTCTCACGAAGGTGTTGGTACTGAGGATTTGTACCTAACTCAGACTCTCGGTCATGGTAGGCGCTTCTGACGTGTACAATCTGGTCCAATATGAAGTTGCAAAGGTCGCCGACGAGCTCTAAGAGTTGGTCATCCTTGTACGGGTCTCTTTTCATTCCTTTCTCTTCTCTCCACTACAAGAAAACAAGTTTCGGTTTAGTATTTCATACAATTTACGAAGTTTTTATACTACGGGTGAAGAGGTTCAAACTTACCCTTAAGGGGTGTCTCTTGTAGGCACCGGTGTTACTCATTATAGAACATATATAGTATCCACAATGTACACTCCTAGGCTTCTGCTTGGGGCACTGTGTGTTTTGCATATGAAAATGTTAAGTAATGCTTTTGACAGCCATGTAACGGAGTACTGAAGAAGTAAGTTACACTTACCGCACATAGTGTTTTTATAGCCAGCTTTTCCTTCCTTGCTGGATCATGCCTTCCATGATGATTAGTGACATAGAACCTAAATACCCTATTCGAATTATTTTAGCAAATACAACTTGTTAGTATCCAAAAGTGAATGTTACAAGTATATATACAAACATATAAGCTAATGAGGATTGTCGATATGTATTACAACTTGTTAGTATCCAAAAGTGAATGTTACAAGTATGTATACAAACATATAAGCTAATGAGGATTGTCGATATGTATACGTCTTGAGAATCGATATGAAGTCTTTGTATGTCACCGTGTCCTTATCTAATGAATCAAAGACCCATGCCATGCTCATCCCGACATCGACGGCTATACAAATCCAGTGGTTGCTGCATGGATTTAATCATAGAACTAGATAAGCCCTTTTGCATCGAATAAAATATATCGAACAAAGCTTTAAGTATAGAGTTGAGCTTACTCGAAGTTGTATGGTAGCCATATAGTAGAGTGGTGTTAGAGATTTTTGAAAGCCAAGGCAATGTATGCCGCAACCTTAAGGGACTCTTCCCTTAGCTTCGCACTACGGATGCTCTCTTTCTCCCGAAGAGTCTTTGCAGCTGCTAGCTCTTTGGCATCCAGTGTTCACCATTTAGAGTAATTAAAATTTGTTTGGGCTATAGCTTGAGGGTCTACATACCTGGCTTTCACACTTGGCATTTGTTTGACAATGTGCACTTGCATTCTACAAATCACGCATGGGTTAGTTACAACAAAATTCAAAGATTACATTCATATCATATCGGGAGGACAAGGACTTACAGGCACCACGTGCGAATTAGATTCATCTCCATTTCTCCTAGGTGAAAGCATGTTTGCATGTCATTGAAGTCAAAGACAATTTTCCCGGCTGGGCTTCCAAATGTGCCGGTGGGAAAGCATGCTTGTATGATATCTATGCTCGTTGGGAGAACACGCAAGTACCAATCATGGAACCTTCTCATTCCAAGTGGTAGGCGCTGGATGTCCCGGTTTGGTAGGAAGGGCTTGCCTCTTTCATATGTTTTTGGGCAATCCTTTGACCATTTGATGGCATCAATATTTGGATACTGCTTTGCAATTTGGTGGAGTTTGCTAGTGACGGCCTCCTCAGAACCCCGTGATGAGACTTTTTTAACTTGGTTCTCAGGCTTGAACTGGTCATGGGAATACCACTTGGACACCGACGAGACGTCTTTGATTGGAACATAAACTGGCCTTATGTTGATTGGAATCTTCTTTCGAAGTTCCCATTCAGGCACGTCCTCATCTTCTTGTGCATCACCTTCTTCAGCAGGCACTCGTTGTTCATGTATTGGTTGTGCTTGTTGAGAAGACTGTGGCATCTCATCTTCTTGTGCATCACCTTCTTTAGTAGGCCTGTGTGCTCCTTGTTTCCCAAGCCAAGGCTAAGCTTGTCCCTCTCTCTGGAAGGATTGAATAAGCCCTTCTCTTTGTCTTCAGCATATTTCAGTATCCTTGATACCGCCTCTTGGGTCGCCGGCTTATCAAACTTAAGATTACTGCCGGATGATTCTATACTCCTCGCATATATCCAGTTCCTTGAGCGTACCTTCAAGTTCATCACATCGATATTCCCATCAGCTACGGCCTCTGTATCCATCTTCCTAAACTGCTCTTCCTTGGCATAGTAGCCACCGGGGCCTAGATGATGGTGGTGTTTGTTCCTCTTCGCCAGCTCGATGTTATGGGCACTGAGCTCCAATGCCTCCGGTGAAGTCTTCTGAGCCACGAGCTCCTCCCATTGATTAGGAGTTATTTTGCCGAACTCATTGAAGGGAGTTAACCCCTTTTGGATATACTTCGTGTTGAGCTCCGACCTCCAACGTCGGAATGACTCTCCCATCATCCTGATAGCATTTTTTTACCAATTCGTGCTTACCCTCCGAAAATCTAAAATTGACCTTCAGCTACCTATCCCATAGTGCATTCTTTATGTTCTCTAGTACCTCTTTCCAGTTAGGGATTGCTGGGTTCAATTTATCTCTTACTAGAGCCCTGATCGCATTACAGAATCGTCCTTTTAATTCCTTCGGCTCAAGGATCTCCCCTGCTGGCCCAACCTCCGTTATCACATAGCAAGCCTTATCTGGATATAGATTTCCTTTTCTATCCCCTCGTTTCCTCTTATGCTTGGTAGTTATGGTTGTGTCTTGAGTTTGTGGAGCAGAGGCATCGTGATCCGTCTCTGTGGCTGTTGCCTCTGCTCTCCTTTCCTCTACTCCGTCTTGTCCAGCGAGATGTCGCGGACGTCGATGTCATCTTTTCTGAGTTTTAGAAGGGACCTGTATATAGGACAGGTCAAAGTGTTAGCAGAGGTAACACAGCCAAAGCTTTAGCAAAATTTACAAGCTAAGGCTTCTTCCCCACCTCCTCGTTTGGGTCAAAATTCTTGTCCAAATCTTCCTCCGTTGGCCTGCTTCTTGCTTCAGGTGGGAAAGGATCCTTGGGACTTTCATATCCCTCTTCTGAGTCATCATCATCATCATCCTCTTCTTCTTCGCCTTTAGCAGCCGCTCCTTCGGGGCCTTCCTCCTCGTCACACTCCTCCTGAGTAAGCATCACTTCTAGATCATTTTCTACCTCGTTATCGAACTGTTCCTGAGTAAGCTGGTCCTCTAGTGCTTGCTCCTCAAGGGTTGGCTGCTCATCATGCTCGGGGCATCGAGCTGCACTGTCTGTTGTCCGTGACATTATTTCGCGCTTTGTTCTAAAAGATGCAAGAAAGTGTGCTTTAGGTACGCGAGAAGGTATAAGAAATAAAAAGGGCTATAAACCAAAGTAGTCCTATAAAACAACAATATATCAAAAAACTAGTAGTAGCAGTAGTAGAGGCCTTAGAAACTTGTCAATCATCATCTGATCTTAAACTTGGAGCATCAAAGCATCATAACAGAGAAGAGAGGAGAAGGTAATGTAGGGGCGGCTGCTAATGATGCCAAGTTCCTCACAAGTTCTTGATCATCAGCTCATATTCCATATAATGTATGGACTTGGACAATTTCATCATCGGCAAAACAAAGAAGAGGAGAGGAGAGGAGAGGGGGGATTTGGCAAAAAAAACCAACAGTTACTTAGCAAACATAGTGCAGCAGATGATGGCAAAAGATAGGACAACAAGTCCTGGCCGAGTCCTGGGAGATTTGGCAAAAAAAGCAACAGCAGCCAACAGTTAGTAGCTAGAAGTAGCAAGTAGTAGTAGTAAGTAGAAAGTAGTAGAGTAGAGTAAGGCCCTGTTTGGTTGGGCTTTTAGCTTTGGCTTTTGGCCCCAAAAGCCAAAAGCCCAACCAAAGGGGCTGCTTTTGGAGGGTGCTTTTTCAGAAGCAGCTGCTTTTCCATAGTTCATTTTTGAAAGCTGGTTTGACCCTGCTTTTGGCTTTTGGCTTTCTGCTTTTCGAAATTGGTGGAATAAAAAGCTCTTCCATAGTTGTTTCAAGAGAGATAAAGATAAAAGGTATATTTTATACTTGTTTAACCAAACAGTTTTTAGCTTTTCTATAGCTCACAGCCCACAGCAGCTTTTCCACAGCTCACAGCCTACAGTAGCTTTTTCCCACAGCCACAGCTCAACCAAACAGGGCCTAAGTGTAGCAGTAGAGTGGTAGTAGTAGAGTAAGAGCAGCAGCCACTTAGGAGTAGCAAGTAGTAAGACGAGTAGTAGGAGTAGTAAGAGGAGGAGTAGTTTGAGTAGTAAGAGCAGTGGAGTAGTAGTAAGAGTAGTAGTGTAAGAGTAGTGAAGTAGTAGTAAGAGTAAGAGTATAAAGTAGTAACAAGGACAACTTAAGTATTAGTTAAGTAGTAGTATAGAGTAGCAGCAGCAGTTAAGTAGTATAGAGTAGTAGTAGTATAGAGCAGTGGCAGTAGTTATGTAGTAGTAATAGTATAGAAAAGTAGAGAGTAGTAGAGATAGTAGAGTAGAGTAGAGGAGTAGTAGTAAAAGTAGTAGAGTAGAGCAGTAGTAGTAGTAGTGGAGTAGTAGTAGTATAGGAGTAGGAGTAGAGTAGTAGTAGTAGTAAGAGAAGTAGTAGGCACATATCCAGTTAACTTTGTAGTAGTAGAGTAGTATAGAGAGTAGTACGAGTAAGAGTAGTGAAGTAGTAGTAAGAGTAAGAGTAAGAGTACAGACTAGTAGGAAGGATAGCTTAAGTAGTAGTTAAGTATTAGTAGCAGTAGTACTAAGGATTTGATATTGACGACCACTGCTAGTAAGCATCAAGACAGTGAACCACTGCTAGTAAGCATCAAGACAGTGACAACCACTGGCATGTGCTAAAAGTAGTAAGTATCAAGACAGTTACAGAGTGGCATGTGCTAAAAGTAGTAAGCATCAAGACAGTTGAAAGTATGCAGTGTAAGTGCCATGGAGCCCAATTAAAACCAAACACAAAACATAGAACAAAATATCCTCCAGCTTCTATGTCAAACATGATAAGTACTTGTGTTGTTTCTAGGATGCTGGAGAAATTTAAAAATGATGTGGAGAAGCAACAAGTAGAGCAAATGACGGATTGACAAACAAAGCTTGTTATGATGGACTCCAAGGAACGACAGTATATCCTCCAAGTCTCAAATTATAAGGTGAATAGCATTTTGTATTATTTATATTAGGAGTTGGCTTTTGCTTGTGCTTCTAGTTCTTGATTTTGACATGCTAGGTGTGGACGACAATCACCTAAATAGAAACTGTCAACTAATACAGTCAAGCAAGTATCATAGTCCAGCAAGTAATACAACTTTACTATCATAGTCCAGCAAGTAGCACAAGTTTTCATAAAAAAAATACAGTCAAGCCAGCATGCTAGAACAATGCAGCAATATTTTGACAAGCAATCTAGCACATCTCATTACGCTGAAGTCAAACTGATAACTCAACAATGAAAACTAAATTCTTCTCTGCAACGTCATGTATCAATCCAACCATAGTTCAAATGCAAGAACCTACCACAAATCATATCATGTCATACTGCAAATAAGAAATAACATGTGTACTTGCTGATAAAAAACAAATAATTAAGTTTTACTATAGTATATAATCCAGGAAGTCAGAACAGATCATTAAAGAAATAACATGTGTACTTGCTGCTAGAAATTTCATGTTCATCACCAGCACCATGTAAAAAAAATCCTACAAACTGCATTCTTAATTTCTAATCCGTTGACAAATTGATATCCCGATACCTAAATTTTTTAAACTGCCACTCTAAAAAAAACTTCAATCCTAAACCTGTGTATAAGCAAACACAAGCATACTAATTTTTGAAACTGCTTATATCATGTTCAATTTATATGTCACGACACTACAGCATACTAACTGAAAAAGAAAAGAAAACTTCAATCCTAAACCTGTGTATAAGCAAACCGAATCCAGTCCTGGTGTGTGACTCAATTAGGGTTCGGGTGCTCAGTTTTGGCCCAGAAGGAAGGGAAGAGAGGGGGGCGGGCATACCTGGGCAGCTGGGAGTAGGGCGGCGGCGGTTGGCAAGGCTGTGTTCAGCCGACCGAATCCAGTCCTAGGGTAGGCGAGGTGAATGGGAGCGGGGCACCGGGAGCCTGTGTCATCGGCGTGCGGGGACGGGACGCCGGGGGCCGGGCGCGGGGCGCCGGGAGCCTACATCGTCGGCGCGTGGGGGAGGGCGCCGGGGGCCGGGTGCGGGACCGCTGGAGGTTGAAGGCTCCTCGCTCGCCGGTGGCGTCGCCGCTCCTCTGGAAACCCTAGGGCGGGTGCGCGGGAGGGGGCGAGGGGGCACGGGTGCAGGGAGGGGGCGCAGAGATGGGGCGCGCGGGTGCGGGGAAGGGGCGCGGGCCGGCGTCGGCGGGGAAGGGGCGCGGGTGCGGGGCAGCATGACGACGTCGGAGGAGAAGAGAGCGCCCAAATGAAAACACCTGTGCATCCTCGTTTTTATAGACAGGATGATTTGTAGGTGCGGTTTCTGATCCAGCCACCCCTACAAATGTATTTGTAGGGGCGGTTCCTGATCCAGCCGCCCCTAGAAATATATTTTTATTTTTTTTAAATTGTTAATTCTGTATTATAAAAACAATTGTGACCAAAATAAAAGTAATATAAAAACAATTATGTATATGCACAAATATAATATTTTGTATTATTATATATATGAAGAAATATATATATATATATAAACAATTGTAGTCAAAACAATATAGAAAATAAAAAAAACAAAAATTAAAAATTTGAATTTTAAAGCACAGGTGGTGCTTTCATATATTGTTTGATCTCATCAAAAGCCTTTTGTTGTATGTCACCCCATATAAATTTTTGATCTTTCTTGAGCTTTAATAAAGGGGGAAAAGGGTAAACTCTTTCTGATAGATTGGATATGAATCTTCTTATAAGTTGATTTTTGCCTAACAATGATTGCAATTCTGTGAGATTAGTTGGCGGCACAACTTTGTCTATGCTTCCATACTCTTTTTCCCAACTTCAATTCCTCCTTTATGAACTAAAAATCCCAAAAACTCACCGGCCGAAACTCCAAAGGCACATTTGTTTTGGATTCATCTTTAAGCCATGCTTTCTTGTGCACTCCAAAGTCTTTCTTAAATCGGCTAAATGTCCTTCACGATTTCTAGACTTGACCACTACATCATCGATGTAGATCTCTACAATCTTGCCGATCAGCTCGTGAAAAATATAATTCATAGCTCTTTGATAAGTTGCACCGGCATTCTTTAACCCAAATGTCATGACTATCCACTCAAACAAACCAATATGACCAGGACATCTGAAGGCTGTTTTTGAAATATCTTCCACTGCCATAAAAATTTGATTATAGCCAGCATTACCATCCATAAAACTAATGACTTCATAACCTGCTGCTGCATCTACCAGCAAATCGGCAACCGGCATTGGGTAACCATCCATGGGAGTAGCCTTATTAAGATTCCTGAAATCTATGCAAACTCTCATTTTTCCATTTTTCTTGTATACCGGTACTATATTTGAAATCCACTCTGCATACTTGCATGGCCGAATGAAGTTTGCTTCTATTAATCTTTCAACCTCCTTCTTCACATCGGCCAATACTTCCTCTTTGTATATCTTCCTTGGAGGTTGTTTATAAGGATGAAATCCAGGTTTAATGGGTAATCGATGCTCAACAATGGAACGATCCAATCCAGGCATTTCCGTATAATCCCAAGCAAAACAATCTTTAAACTCTTTCAATAGGTCTATCAATCTTGATTTATATTCTGGGTCTAACTTTGCACTAATATACATCGGCCTTGGCTTAGAATCATCACTAACATCAATTTCTTCCAACTTATCAGCCGACATAAAACCACGTCCCAACTTTCCTTTGTTGCCATCGACAGGATTTCCCATTAAAAATTACTATGAGAGCCGACTGCTTGGATCGGCTGTTGATCCTCGCTGAAAACATTTACAGGACCTTCTTTCCACAGTTTTCTAGAGAAACAATCGACGCCTTCATATTCCCAGTAGGTAGATTCTGTGGCAGCAACACTTACCGAATCGTCAGCATGCACAACTTCAACATCATCTCCAATCCATTGAATGAGAATTTGATGCATTGTCGAAGGAATGCAGCAATTAGCATGGATCCAATCTCTGCCCAAGAGTAGACTATATGCCCCCTTGCCATCAATGACAAAAAAGGTAGTAATCAGAGTTTTAGACCCAATAGTCAGCTCGACATGGATAGCACCTCGGGTATCAGAAGGATTGCCAGCAAAGTCCCTAAGCACCATGTCAGTTTTCAACAATTCTTCATTAGTCATCCCAAGCTTCCTGAAGGTAGTATAAGGCATGATATTGATAGCAGCCCCTCCATCAGCAAACATCTTGGTCAAAGGCTTGCCATTGACATATCCTTTTAAATAGAGTGGTCTTAAGTGACGATTCTTGATTGGTTTGTCAAAAACAGCCTGCTGAGTTAATACAAGCTGAGCCATCAAATCCTGACATTCACTTTCATCAAAATCAGAGTACACCTCTTCTTGGACATCTTGGCTTTCGGGAGCTACAAACTCTGATGGGAGGAAGAAAGCCATGCAAGCATTAGCCGAAGGACCACATCCATCAGGCTTCTTTTTAGGACGCCATATTTGCTTTGTTTCGGTAACTTCCTGTTCCAACTCCCTATTCCTCAACCGTTGAACTCTTCTTTTCTGACTTTTCCTCAAGCCTGGAGGACACCACTGTCCTTTTTGCCATACGTATCTATAGAAATCAGCTTCTTCATCATGCATTCTATCATGAATCCAACCTTGACCTGCAAATCTTTTCCTTTGCCGATTCTCAAAATCATTTATTTTTAAGCGCCGATCCTCTTCAAGAACCTTCTTTCCAAGCCTTTCGTAGACGGGACGGCGGTTGACTCGAGATTGCCTATACCCGGAGTACTGAGCACTACACTCCGGACAATTATTTCTTGCAGGCAACCTCAAGCCTTCATTCCAACAATGCCTAAAGAATGAACAACCCCAATGAGACTGTTCCTGTTCTGTCATGTATTCTTCTTTTCCCTTCGGTATATCTCTTCCTCATACCTCCGGCATTCTTCCATAAACCATTGCTTCTTATGGTACTCTTGCTCTTGCTCTCCTCTGCCACTTGTTTAGCAAAATACGTGATGTAACTCTGGGTTTAGAAGTTTGACCTTTCTCGGTTCGGCTATTCTGAAACCGAACTCGTTGCTGCAGCTCTCTACTGGTGACTTGCCGATCCGGGTCAACAACACCACTCTCCTTTGCTCTATCAGAAGTCAACACCTTCACCTTGCCTTTACCTTTGAGATCATTGGCAGAGACCATATTCACAGAGAAAGAAATCATATTTTGTGGAAAAGGCTGATCATCAATTTTCATCTTGCCATCAAACCTCAAATGTCCCTCTTGGATAGCTTTCTGGATTCGTATTCTGAACACTCGGCAATCATTGATAGAGTGAGAATTAGTGTTATGGAAAGCCACAATACTTTTTGTCTTTCACTCCTTCAGGACGTAGCATAGGATGTCCTTCTGGCAGCTTGATGCGTCCTTCCTTTATCAATAATGCAAAAAGTCTGTCTGCCTTTAGTAACATCAAAATCATAGGTTCCCTTTTGTTGTTTTCAACCAGCGTTGACTAACTTGAGTGGGTTCCTTTGCCCAATTTCAACTCAGCTGCAGCTATCTCATCTTCATCAATATACTCAGGTCGCTTCCTCTAGAAAAGCCTTGATACACCTCATTAGTGGCATTGTTCTTCTGAAAGCGATTATCTCTCCTGAATCCTTGGGCCTGATTACTCATAGCTGCTAAACGCTGCGCAAGTTGGCCAAGATCATCAAACTCCATGCCGAACAACTTTTCCCTGATATTCGGCAACATTCCCGCTATAGCCATTCTAGGTAATTGATCATCTGGTAAATTCAGAGAATAACACATATTCTTGGTCTCCCTAAATCTGTGAAGATATTCCAATGATGTCTCATTTGTTCTCATCCTCAGACTCATGAGATCAACCAATTTTTTCTCATTAGTACCCGTGTAGAAATATGAATGAAACTTCTGCTCTAGTTCTGCCCACGTACCAATGGAATGAGCTGGTAAAGACGTGAACCACGTGAAAGCTGGTCCTGTAAGAGACAAAGGAAAATATCGAATCCTCCAAGCTTCATCTGAAGCAGCTTCTCCAAGCTGCATCAAGTACCGACTGACGTGCTCTATGGTACTAGTATCATCTTGACCAGAAAACTTGGTCAAATCTGTTGGAGGCTTCACCCTTGGAGGCAATGCCACTCTGTTGTACCATTCTGGATAAGGAGACTTGTATGAATAGGATTGATTTTTTGGCTTCAAGCCGAACTGATTTTACATCATATCAGCCATCCTATGCATCAAAACATCAATGCCTGGATCCTGATTTCCTTGTACTTGCACTCCAGAAGGCAATCCTGAAACACTTCTATACCCTGGATTTGGCACAGCATTGATAGCACTGTAATCAGTAAATTCTTGATATCCATCTCCATACATATTCTTCTGCAATCTGTTTGATGCTGGAGAAACTCTATAAGCTGAAGGTGGCACTTCTCCTGTGGTACCAAATGTCACCTGGCCATAGGTGGGATGTGATTGCTTTTCAGTGTGAGTCAATCCACCTATATTTGAAGGCGACGCTACTTCTTTTCCAACAGGCTTCTCTTGATGCTTTGGAACATTGAAAAGCGTCGGCCCACTGAGTGGTCCAACATTTTCTTCGAAGTATTTATCAACCATTGGACCAAAAGTACTGATCATGATTGTCCCGAAAGGTATTCAGAAAAGCTGTGTGATGGTTTGTCATGGTTTCTCCCATAGCTTTATAAACCAGGGCTGCCATCTTCTGAGCATCCTCCTCTTCAGTGTAATCAGTTTGATGCGGAAGAAGAACCCTTGGCATTGACTGCTTTTGAAACTACTTTATTGCTCTTGTTTTTGGAAAAAGACATCAAGCACTTTCCGTTGGTATTGCTCACATGCTTGTAGCACTAAATCCTTGTAATTATCTGGCAATTCTGTCCATGCTCACATCCAGAACATGATCATTGTTGATCTCAGACGCCATCTTGAACCTAACAGATTCGTCCCACCGGGCGTGCCAAAAAGTGTGTTGACACAAAATGTGACGCACTGTGCCTCACACACAGCAAGCCGAAAAGCGTGGCTTCAATCGGGTTCCCGGGTGCTTCGTGATCCGGAAGCGTGCCAGTCAGTTTGACCTGAAAACTAACAAGGGATAGAACAATTAAATGTCAAAGCGGAACATGTCGGGTAATACCAGACAGTTCCTCATATACGGCCCTGAAGCCACTTACAACGACATACAGCTATAAAGAGCTGTCTGCCAACAAGTTCATAAATCATTCAGCTAATCGTGAGATGAATGCACGTAAAGATCTAATTGCCGAATACATGTACATGGGAAGACATGTTTGAACAAGTGAAATTAATTATGAGTTGATGTATAACCAAGCTCGGCAGTCTAGCCGAGTTGGGGTCTATGAAGGAGGAACGTGCAAATAAATACACTTAAACTAATCTAAAACCTGCATCTGCCGCACGACACCTAGTTTCGTCAAAGCTTAAACGTAATTAAAATGCATGAACCCACGACATGTGACAATCTAGATCAAAATAATTCAGCCATTACGAGCGTATTACCTATTTGTGAAGGTAATACAAAAATAATGATTATTGAAGCACGAAATAAACCGTAAGAGAGGGCCGAACAATATCGATCTAGATTGGGCAGAAGTGTGTTACAAATATATAAAATATTTAAAACATGCAACACCGGATAACTTAATGAATCTATTTAGATTTGCCATATCTAATAGAGCCGATAACTGTCTTGCTTCCACTAAGCATATTGAACAAACGCCTACCGCACGGTATTTACTCATAAGCAAAGCATAAGCAAAGACTTCTTGATTGTCAAGCAAAGATCCATCGCACGATCATTGAAAACAAACAAGACTACTTGCATCACGTCTAAATCCACCGCATGATACTAAACATGATAACAAGGTTGTCGGAACTTACGGAGGTCGACGGATCGATGACTCCTCTCGAAGAACTCGACGACAGGACAAAAGGACTCGAAAGTTGGCACGGGGCTGGTTGTATTGATTTGGTTGTGAACCCCTATTACAATGGTCGAGGGTCAATATTTATACCCTGGACAAAACATGAGTCCTAGAGGACTACAATTCACAAAGGAACTTTAAACAAACTTGGAAACTTACGATTCCTTACCCTAAACTTATAAATTCATTTATTATTACAACTCTCATCTTTCCGATCGGTCTTGCCTGCCATCTTCTATTTTCCCGAATGGAGTTACCGCCTTCTAGAGTAACCGACCGCACAAGCATTTAGCCGACCGCTTGTTTTGTTTGCCGAACACCCTTCTTTCCGCATGTGGGTCTACCTGTCATCTTCCAGAATCGACCAAAATCCAGTGTTAACAGGTCCTTTGAGGACTGGCCGGCACCGATGGACACAGAGGCGATGCCTCTGCCGCCGCCACCGCCTTTGCGGACGAGGGTCACCGTGGCGAAGCGGTTGCTGCCCCGTTCGAGGTAGGTGTATTTTAGGTGGGGTCGTAGTGCCTTCCGTTCGCTCTTTGGTCTCGTGCTGACCCTGTAGGTGATTTTTCCTTAGTCGGAAGCGGCCTGCGGACGAGCTTCCCTTGGCACCCCTTAAGGCGCTCAAGGTGAGCCCCGGCTCCTCTGCCCACTGGGTGGCGGAGGCACAAGCCGCTATACACCGTGGCGTGGCGTCGGCGAGGGCCGACCCGAAGGAGCCGGCCACCCAAGGAGGGGCTGCCGAGGCGACCCCGACACAGATGGGGGAAGGAGTGCTTTCGCCCCGCGAGGGCGAGGCTCACGAGTCGGATGGGGCCAGGGTGCCCTTGGTTGCCGAGGCCCCCGAGGTCTCTGAGGCTAAGGCAACGAAGGCCGGGGCACCCAAGACCGCTGAGGCCGCAGCGGTGGTGGTCGGTGTTTCTGCGACCACTGAAGCCATGATGGCGGAGGCCAGAGCCCCCGAGACCGTCGAGGCCATAATTGCGGAGGCCGGAGCCCCCGAGATCACCAAGGCCGACGTGATGGTGGCGAGGCCGTCTATCCAGGAGGCAGAGATGAAGGCGACGGAGGCCTTGGTGGCGCCCTTGGTTCAGGGCCCGTCGTTGTTACGAGAGAGTGCCCAGGAGGCGGAGGTCTATTCGATCTCCTCCGACGATACTTCTCGGGCGCGGGAGGTGGTCGACGTCGAGGAGACCGGTGCTGTGGAACAGCCGGCTCTGATCTTGGGCGAGGGAAGCTCGGCCCTCGTGCGGGCGTGACCCGAGCCTCGTGGGTGGGATCACCCGCAGGTACTGTGGCAGAGCCAGGACGACCCTGAGGGGGAGCCTCTGTTCGCCCTCGAGGACGCAGCCGAGGGCGGGCGCTGGGGCACCTTCGAGCAATACCACCAGCTGGTGGAGCGGTCGCTACGGACGCGCTGTCCGTGGTGGCCGATGAACTGCCCGGAGTCACCCAGGTTCGCGTTTTCTTTTCTCGCGCGACGTTGTCTTTTTCTGAGTTTTGTTGCAATCAATGACCCCTATTCTGCTTCCCTAGGAGCTTGAGACCCGGTCCCTTGGGAAGTCGGTCTTTCTCCGATGGGAGAGGGACGTCTGGGACCAGCTCCAGCGGCAAAAGGGCCTGCTTGCGGGTGCCAACAAGCTTCTGGCGGCGCGGAGCGTGGAGGTGGAGGACCTCCGCCTCCATTGTGCCAATGCGAAGGTCGAGGCGGCCACGGCCCAGGAGCAGCTCGCCCCTCTGGTGGCGTGGGTCAAGGAGTTGGAGGAGGAGCTAGCCCACGCGGCCAGTGATCGGGATGCCTTCAGGGCTCGAGCCATTAAAGCTACGGCCTCGGCCACCGCTCTTGCAGGGCAGCTAGGGGCGGAACAGAATGCGCACCAGCTGATGAAAGGTGCCTTGGATGAGGCCCTTGCTGCAGTTGAGGCTTCGCAAACTGAGGCTATGGTTTGGAGGGGGACGGTTGAGGGTGAGTTTTAGTCCCCTCATTTTGTTTTCTTTTCCTTATGTTTGCTCCCTAACTTCCTTGTGGCCCTGCGCTGGAAGGAGAAAGCCGAGGCCTGTCAGGTCGAGACCCGACGCTGGGAGCAGAATGCCAAGGGTGAGTTTCGTGGGCTTCCGCCGCTAATTTAGGTTGTTTTTTTCCCTCGCTCAACCTCATTCCGTTTTCCATGGTGCAGAGTCAGAGGCGGAGGTTACTCGGGTAGCCAAGGCTTCCAGCGCGGTGCAGACGGTGCTCGAGACCGAGATCAGGGAGCACGAGGCACTGAAAATGTGCCGCCCTTTCCGCCTGCAAGGCCTTGGAGGTCGAAGGGGTTTAGTCAGGCAGCTCCCTTGGGAGCCATTTGATCGCGCTGAGCAGCCAGATGCGTGAGCGGCTCTGAGGAGCACTGCACATGGGTGTCAAGCGCGCGTTGGCCGTCATCTCCTCTCACTACATTGGCGTCGACCTTCCGGCCATCAGTGATGGCTATGTCCTGCTTGATGATGACGAGGAGGCCGACGCGGCGGTCACGAAGCTGATGGAGGTGGCGGAAGGCCCTGGCACGGCGTTGGCGACGCTCTTCGAAAAGGAGGTGGTCCCTCTCCTACCATCTACCGATGCTGGAGGCCCTAAGCCTTGACCTGGGCCCAAGGATCCATGTAAAAATAGAGTAGGAATTATCTTTATATTGTAACACTTGTGGCCGTCGAGGCCTTTCTTTTTGAAGTATTTGTGTTTCTTAGTTGTTTTTCTCGTGTTTTCGAGCCTCTGCCCTCTGTTGCTTCTGATCAGATTTCTTTTGCAAAACACCTCCTTGGAGCCTAAGCCATCCCTTGGGCGAGAGGTAGTGAGGGAGTGCCGTAGCTTGGAGGCGTAGGCCGTCTCGCGACTCTACCGGCCTCTTGCTTAGGAAATAGACTTTGGTCCGAGGGGTTTTTACAACCGATTCGTCAGAGCGTGCTAGAGACTTGGCGTAGGAATTTTTTTGAAAAACGACTGAAGAATGGTGCGTGGGACTTAGGGGGAGTCCCCCATCTAGCCCCTGAGGGAGGCTTGGTTCTGCCGAGGTAGAGCCGAGTCTCCCTTACCGTGTTATCGTGTTGCCGAGACCCACGATGGGATCGGGGGGTTTCTCGAGAAATTAGAACAACTAAAAAACGGGTTTCAATTGTATTCCGAGAAACAACATATACAATGCTTGGAATTTAAGGATAAAAGCGACGTAGCTGTTCTATGTTCCAAGCGTTGGTGAAGATTTCGCCCTTTTCGTTGGCTAGCTTGTAGGTCCCGGACTTCAGCACTTGGGCGATGATGTATGGTCCTTCCCATGGCGGGGTCAGCTTGTGGCAGCCCTTGTTGCTCTGTGCTAGCCTCAACACCAGGTCACCTACCTTCAAGTCTCGGCCTCAGACGCACTGGGCCTAATAGCGCCATAGGGTCTGTTGGTATTTAGCTGAGTGTAGCAGCGCGACGTCTCGGGCTTCCTCCAGTTGGTTGAGGGCGTCCTCTCGGGTGGTGCGGTTGCTTCATTCGTTATAGGCTTGTAGCCTTGGGGAACCAAATTCCAAGTCAGTGGGGAGGATGGCCTCGGCCCCATAGACTAGGAAGAAAGGCGTGAACCCCGTGGCTTGGCTTGGGGTGTTCCTTAGGCTCCAGATGACCGATGGGAGTTCAGCGAGCCATTTCTTGCCAAACTTCTTCAACCGGTTGTAAATTCTTGGCTTGAGGCCTTGTAGGATCATGCCGTTGGCACGTTCTACTTGGCCGTTGGTCCTTGGGTGTCCTACGGCTAACCAGGCCACACGGATGTGGTGGTCGTCGCAAAACGTCAAGAATTTTTTGCCGGTGAACTGTGTCCCGTTGTCGGTGATGATGGAGTTAGGGACCCCGAACCTGTGGATAATATCAGTGAAGAACATCACTGCTTGCTCAGATTCGATTTGATTGATCAGACGAGCCTCGATCCATTTGGAGAACTTCTCGATTGATACCAGTAGATGGGTGTAGCCCCTGGGCGCTTTTTGCAGAGGCCCGACCATGTCGAGCCCCCATACGGCGAACGGCCACATGATGGGGATGGTTTAGAGGGCCACGGCTGGGAGATGTGTCTATCGAGTATAGTACTGACATCCTTCGCAGGAGCGTACTAGCTTGGTGGCATCAGCGACCGTCGTCGGCCAGTAGAACCCTTGACGAAAAGCGTTTCCCACGAGCGTCCGAGGCGCCGCATGGTGCCCGTAGGCCCCTGCGTGCAGGTCCCAAAGCAAGGTTCAGCCTGCCTCGGTGGTGATGCATCGTTGGAGGACACCGGAGGGGCTTCGCCTATACAATTCGTTGTTGCAGAGGACATAAGTCTTGGCTCGGCGTGCAAGCCATCGGGCTTCGGTCTTGTCGATAGGAAGCTCCCCCCGATCGAGCCAATCGAGGAATGGGATTCGCCAATCCATATCCTGGTCGATCTGTGGAGGCTCGGTGTCGACTTCCATGACCTCGAGCTCGATCGAGGGGGTCTCGGCAGTAGAGGGGGCGTCGAGCCCCGCCGCGGATTCCATAGGTGGGCTCTCCTTTGTTACCAAGGTGTAGTCAATGGAAGGTTTGTGAAGGTCCCTGGTAAATACATTCGGGGGGACCAGAGCCCGTGCCAAGGCCATCTTTGCCAGTTCATCGGCGGCCTCGTTGTACTTCCGCGCGATGTGATTTAGTTCGAGACCATCGAACTTGTCTTCTAGGCGACGTACCAACTTGCAGTAAGCCTCCATTTTGGGGTCGAGGCAATTAGACTCCTTCATGACTTGATCGACGACGAGCTGCGAGTCGCCCTGGACGTCGAGACGCCATACCCCAAGTTCAATGGCGACTTGTAAGCCGTTGATGAGGGCCTCGTACTCAGCCACGTTGTTGGAGGCGGCGAAGTGGAGCCGCACCATGTAACGCATGTGTACTCTGAGGGGCGAGATGAAGAGGAGTCCCGTGCCTGCCCCGGTCTTCATCAGCGACCCGTCGAAGTACATGGTCTAGCATTCTATCTAGGCTTGGGCAGGTGGTAATTGGGTGTCGGTCCACTCAGCCACAAAATCGGCCAAGACCTAAGACTTAATCGCTTTCCGAGGCACAAAAGTCAAGGTTTCCCCCATAAGCTCGACGGCCCACTTGGCTATCCTGCCTGAGGCCTCCCGATTATGGACTATCTCTCCCAAGGGGAAAGACGATACCACGGTCACTAGGTGGGACTCAAAGTAGTGACGCAGCTTGCGCCGGGCCAGGACTACGGCGTAGACCAGCTTCTGGATGTGGGGGTAACATGTTTTGGTCTCGGAGAGCACTTCGCTGATGAAGTAGACAGGCCATTGGGTGGGTAGAGCATGCCCCTCTTCCTGCCTTTCTACTACTATGGTAGCACTGACCACTTGGGTCGTTGCGGCGACGTAGAGTAAGAGGGCCTCGTCCCTAGCCGGGGGGTACCAGGATGGGAGGATTTGTGAGCAGCGCTTTGAGTCTGTCAAGGGCTTCTTCGGCCTCGGGGGTCCAAGAGAAACGCTCGGATTTTCTCAAGAGTCGGTACAAAGGCAAGCCTTTTTCGCCGAGGCGCGAGATGAAGCGGCTCAGGGCCGTAAGGCATCCCATGACCCTCTGTACTCCCTTGAGGTCTCTGATTGGTCCTATGCTGGTTGTGGCCGAGACCTTCTCTGGGTTGGCTTCAATGCCGCGTTCCGAGACTATGAATCCCAAGAGCATGCCTCGGGGGACCCCGAACACACACTTCTCGGGATTGAGCTTGATGCCCTTCTCTCTAAGGCATTTGAAGGCTATCCTTAAGTCGTCGATGAGATCCTCAGCCTTTCTGGTCTTGACCACGATGTCGTCCACATAGGCCTCGACGGTCTGCCCAATGTGGTCGCCAAAGACCTGGGTCATGCACCGTTGGTATGTGGCCCCTACGTTCCTGAGGCCGAAAGGCATAGTCACGTAGCAGTACATGCCGAATGGGGTGATGAAAGAAGTCACGAGCTGGTCGGACTCTTTCATCTTGATTTGATGGTAACCAGAATACGCATCAAGGAAAGACAGGGTCTCGCACCCAACAGTGGAGTCAACGATCTGATCGATTCGGGGTAATGGGAAGGGGACTTTTGGACAGGCTTTGTTCAAATCGGTGTAGTCTACACACATCCTCCATTTCCCATTTTTCTTCCTAACTAACACGGGGTTAACCAACCACTCTGGGTGGGACACTTCCTTGATGAACCCAGCCGCCAAGAGTTTCTACACCTCCTCACTGATGGCCCTACGCTTATCCTCGTCGAAGCGGCGTAGGCGTTGCTTCGCCGGTCTAGAGCCGGCCTGGATGTCCAAGGTGTGCTCGGCGACCTCCCTCGGTATGCCCGGCGTGTCCGAGGGACTCCATGTGAATATGTTGGCATTCGCACAGAGGAAGTCAACGAGCACGGCTTCCTATTTAATGTCGAGGGTGGCGCTGATCCTCAGCGCCCGGTCGTCGGGGCAGGCGGGGTCGACCGGGACAAGCTTGATTGCCTCCGCGGGCTCGAACGTCCCTGCGCGATGCTTGGAGTCAGGCGCCTCGCCACTGAATTGGTCGAGGTTGGCGATGAGGGTCTCGGCCTCGGCGAGAGCCTCGACATACTCGATGCACTCGACGTCACAGTCGTATGCATGTTCGTACGTGGACTCAATCGTAATGATACCGCTGGGGCCTGGCATCTTGAGCTTGAGGTAGGTATAGTTGGGAACTGCCATGAACTTGGCATAGCATGGCCACCCTAGGATGGCGTGGTAGGTTCCTTCGAATCCGACCACCTCAAAGGTAAGGACTTCCTTGCGGTAGTTGGAGGGGGTGCCGAAGCAGACGAGAAGGTCGATGCGCCCGAGGGGTCGGGTGCGTTTCCCTGGCACGATGCTGTGGAAGGGTGCGACATCGCCTCGGAGCCTCATTCGGTCGATCTCCAAGAGCTCCAGGGTGTTGGCGTATAGGATATTGAGGCCGCTGCCTCCGTCCATCAACACCTTGGAGAGTCGGGTGTTGCCGATGATCGGGTTGACAACAAGTGGGTACTGCCCGAGATTCAGAACATGGTCGGGGTGGTCATCTCGATCAAAGGTGATCGCCTCCTGAGACTAGTCGAGGTACTGGGGAGTGGCCACCTTGACCGAGAAAACCTCTCGGCGTTCCCTCTTTCGTTGCCACGCCGTAAGGCACGCCGAGGGTCCACCAAAGATCATGAAGGCATTGTGTTCCTCGGGGAACCCGTCGTCCTTGTCATCGTCCCGGTCACCGGCGCCCTTCTGCTTGGCGTCGTCGTCGGGGAGCCCGAGCCTAGCGTAGTAACGCCGCAGCATGGAGCAATCCTCGAGGGCGTGCTTGACCGGGCCTTGGTGGTAAGGACAGGGTTTCTTAAGCATGTCGTCAAAAGGTCTGGGACCCCTAGGGCCTCGGGGATTCTTGCGTTCTGCGGCCACGGCCATATCAGCCTCGAGGACGGCCCGCTTCCCCTGGCGATCCTTCTTCTTTCTCTTGGGGAGGCGGGGAGCCGAGGCCTCGGGGGCCTCATCCCTCCGCTTCCCCTTGGTGTCGTCCATGGGGAAGATGGCCCCTACAGCCTCCTCGCCTAAGGCGAAGTTGGTGGTGATGTCAAGGAGCGCGGCATCCGAGCGCGGCATGTTCTGGCCCAATTCTTGGACCAAGTCTCGGTAGGTGGTGCTAGAGAGAAAGGCCTGGACGATCTCTAAGTTGCCGACGCTGGGTAACTTGGTACACTGTTTAGAGAAGCGCCGGATGAAGTCTCGGAGAGACTCATCTGGTTTTTGGCGATAGCTCTTAAGGTCCTAGGAGTTTCCAGGGCGTACGTATGTGCCCTAGAAATTCCCAACGAAGATCTGAACCAAGTCGCGCCAGTCGTGGATCTGAGAGGGAGGAAGGTGCTCAAGCCAGGCTCGCACCAAGTCTGACAAGAGTAGGGGGAGGTTGCGGATGATGAGCAGGTCATCGTCTGCGCCGCCTAGCTAACAAGCCAGGCAGTAATCAGCGAGCCAGAGCTCAGGGTTGGTCTCACCGCAATACTTTGTGAGGTTGGCTGGCTGGCGAAACTGGGCTGGAAACTGAGCATTGCGGATGGCTCTACTGAAGACTCGGGGGCCGGGTGGTTCAGGAGAAGGACTGCGGTCTTCCTCACTATCATAACAGCCGCCTCGATGCGGATGGTAGCCTCGGGCGGGCCCCTCACTATCATGGCGTCGTCGTCGGCCGACCACCTCATGGTCACCCTGCGCCTCGTGTCGGTTATCGAGGCGGTCATGGACCGGGGGGACCCTATTGATTGCTAACACCCGAGCGGGCTCGGGACGAACCGCGGCCTCCCTATTCTGTCGGTGTGGTGTTGAGGGGAGGTCCGAGGCGGCTCCGCGCCGCCGAGAGGCGGAACTCTCTACCTGTTGCACCGCGGCGGTCTCGAGGAGATCCCGGAGCTCGCCGCGGACCCGTCGTCCCTCCGTGGTGGAGGGCTCGGGCATTACGTGCACTAGCATTGCCGCAGCCATGACATTCTTGCTAGCGCGATTGAAGATTGGGGGACGATCGTCCCCTTCGTCATCGTTGATGCGGTGGTGCACATCGTGAGCCCGCTGTCGGGCTCCCCCGCCGTCACCGCGGCCTTGCTGCTCCTGCTCGAGAGTGCTTTGGAGCTGTTGCAGAAGGAGTCGATCTTGCTCGACCTTGGCCTAAAGCTCGTGGAGTTGTTCTAGGTCCGAGCGTCGGAATTGTCCGAGGGCAAAGTTCTCATTCCGTGCCACGGGTGGGACAATGCGCGAAGGCGTAGCATCGCCCGTTCCCTGATGAAGCGAAGTGTGATTGTCTGCCCCCTTGTCCTCGTCGCCCGTGCTTGGCATCCCAAGTCCGACGTGGAAGCACTCACGAGTGGGATCATAAGTATCTCCATCGTCAGAATCGGAGTAGCCAAAGCAATAGTCGCTTGCGGCCAAGAAGCGACGCATAGTTTCGTGGTCGCGGAGGTCAGAGAAATCCGCTCCGGCCCATGCCTCGTCCTCCTCCGAGGAGTCAGCGTGGGTGTGGGTCGACGCGGTGGTGTCGAAGTTGAGAGCGAAGCGCTAGCGGCGCTCCGAGAGATCCGCGTGAGCGGAAGCGTAGGCGTAAGCATAAGATGCGGCGGCATTTCTCAACCCGAAGGGGTATGGAGACAGTGCCGTCGCCGGGCTCTGCTCCGCCAGAGTTGGCTCCTCAGGGAGTGGTGGAGTAGAGCTTGGTGTCAGGGCGTCGCCGGGTGCCACCGGTGTTTTTCCCTCATCCATGCTCAGGCTAGATAGGTCCCCAACCAGGGACCTTGCGCCAACAGCTGGTTGTGGGATACCGTCGAAGAGCGGCGAATCGCCCTGGCTTTGCGTGGCATCGGGGTGATCCTGCTCGCGTCGTGCCTGGCGAGCGCGGTGAGAGCGGCCGCCCGGGCGCCGCCTGCGCCTGGGCTGCTGGTGCGTGGCGTCGTCGTCGATAGGCGGGGTTCGGGGCGTGAGAAGTACCATGTCGTACTCATGCCCTAGGGACATGAACTCTAGGCTCCCAAACCACACCACCATGCCGAGACGCAGCGGTCGTACAGGGTCTGCCATCCGAAACCTGTTGGGATGATGAAGCTGACACGCAGAGGCCCCTACCTGGCGCGCCAACTATCGGTGATTCGGACCGGGGCGTCCTCAACCAACTAGTGAATTTATCCTGCGTGTTCCCGATTCCAGATGGTGATGCAAAGAGACACAAGGTTTATACTGGTTCGAGCAATTCAGGCCCTACGTCCAGTCTGGGAGATCGATCTTGTATTCCTTGCACCGAAATGCTTGTTGTAGGGGGTTACAAGCTAGGTGAGAGAGGGAGTTAGTCCTAGGTCTCGGCGAGGTGTGGTGTGGGCTGCTTGAGACGTTGCTCTCAGGCGGCTGGGAAGTGTGTGTTACAAGGCGTTGTTCTTCGTGAGTCCCTTGTCTCTTATCTCCCTAGAAATAGCCCAAGTCCTTTCCTTTTATAGTTTGAAGGGAGGACAAGGGTAGTACATGAGCTAACTATACGGCGTCGTGCAAACAGAGGCGGCGTGTCCGAGCCCTATGGCATGTTCCTGTGGCGGCATAGTCGTCGGAGCGGTCCGTCCTTGGAGCACTGGGGCGACGTGCTGGTCACATCCGATCCTGTGCATCATGGGAGCTCCAGGGCTGCCTCGAAGTGGGTGCGGCGGTCAGCGTGCGAGTTGCTGTGGACTGACTGTGCGCGAGGCCGAGGCTCGGTCGGTGCCGAGGCTGTACCGCAGTGGGGGGTCTCGGCAGACACGAATCCCGAGATAGCCGAGACCCTGGTGCATAGTGCCGAGACCCGGAGAGAGCGGTTGATCTGGTGTGCTGGCTCGGAGGCGGTGATGACCCGGGCCAGGCTGTCCATGTCGTGTTGTTTTCGAGGCGGGGATCGCGGGGCACAGTGTAGTGCGGGCGCTGATCGTGGGCACAGCGTCAGAATACAGTGACCGGTAATCCCCGCCGTGCCCTGTCTCAGCTGGTATGGTGCTGATGCGACCTCACGTCCCGTCGGCCACTCCATGGTGTCGAGCCATCGTCCGGCTGAGATTGCGGGAGTGGTTGACGTATTAATGGGACATGACGTGCTGTCGGGAAGATTGGTCGAGGCGGGGGCGACGGGCTATGGACAAGCCGGCCTTGAGCGATAATTAGAATGAGGCCTCGCGCGAGACGGAGATTGGGCTCCTTGCTGAGGCCTTCCGTGAGAGGCCTCGCGTGAGGCGGAAATTGCGTCAGGATGCCGAGACCTCCCGTGAGAGGCCTGAGGCGATGCGGAGAGCCGGGTGGGCTCGGACGGGGCTGGTTATGAGCTCATGGCTTACCCTCTAACTTTGCCGTTGATGGGATTTTAGTGCCTCTTTTGGTGTACGCTCGGGGTACCCCGTTTTATGGTACCCGACATCATGTGCCCATTATCAACAGACACGGTCACCTACCACGGGTATGAGCACTTTCAAAATACTAAGCCGGTAGATTTCAATATTCATGAGTCATCATCACATACGCCCCACTATTGATATACACGATCGTCTACTACGTGAAGAATAGCTAGCGAGCATGGTTAAATCATCAAATACTATAAGAAATTCAGAAAAATAGAAGCCTAACCCAGATAAAAATCTAAACAAATAAGCTACACTCAATTTTCATATTTTGAAATTCTTCGACCGACCTCCCTTATGCATAATTTCTAGCTCCGCCACTGACGGAGAGGTTTAACATGTTACTAGAACTAGAACAAGGACACGACTACACCATTTATGATGTCAGGTTCCAAGAGAACCTTTGAATGATTCTGAGTAGATGGAAAAAGGCATGCATACTGAAGTTAGTCGTGGAGTTCCATCAGGTGACCAGGCCTTTAGCATTGATACACGCATGATAAAGAAGCCCAATCAACTGATCGGGTAGATACAATGAAAAAAAAGGACTTCGCTCAAGTGATTCTAAAATCATAATATTTCATAATAAACACAAAGAATCTATATCATCACCTGTTACCCTAGAAGGTACAAGGCTACTGATTGTGCAGGCGTTCGGCTGGTGCACTGCTCGCTTGTTTCAGCTTGTTTCAGCTTATTCTCCCTCACAGAATACTATTGAATCATCCGAAACCATCCGAAATTCACTGTGCTAGGCACCATCCGAACACGGTGTGTACTTTCTGGTTTTATATTTGACTTTGCACAGGATGCCCGAAGGATATGAAATGATTTCGTGATCAAGCTATTGGCATACAAAGGGAATGCTAGAAAAAAATTCAATTCCTAAATAAGTGTAAACTTATCTTTGTCATATTGTAGACAATAGCTAGGTTCTTACAATATGAACTTTCGCAATGGCTCTTATAATATGAACTTGATTGTTTCAGTTTCGCATCAAAACTTGGAGTTATATTTTAATTATCTATCATTTATGAAGACTCATGAGATATAGATGTTACAAACATCACAATTGGAGTATCTTTTTTAATAATAGTATAACACATGCTAATACATGTGTTATCATCCTATTATGTTTTTTTCGTTGTAACGCACGAGTATTTATCTAGTACAACTAAAAAAATATACGGGCTCAAGGGTCAAAGAAAATTAATTGTAGCATTAGCATAGCAAGATAGCAACTCATATTCAAGGGAAAAAAACAATCGCAACAATTTTTTTTGGTAATCACTACCAAAGAGCTAGATGATGAAACATTATCAGGCAGTTGCTTGAATGTTCCATAGCATCCTAAGCAGCACGTTCCGAACCTGAAGGTTAAGCTCAAACATCTCTGCCATCTCACTACCGTGCCTTAGGTTGCAAATTACTGTAACAGAACCAACTACGAGCAGAGCGGCTGGTTCTCAAATCGATCTAAGCATACAGTAGCAGTGGCGTAGCTAGGATTTATAAGTAGGGTGATCCATTGTTTAATTTTTCTAACCGCTATAAATGAAATATGTCGGTACACAACTACATGCACAAATAGATTAATAAGGTAAAGAGGACATACAAACATCATAAAATAGTCTAGCTTGTTTAATGTAAAATTAAAAGATTATATACCACACCAATAATACTATGCTGCAAAAAAAAACTATACTTCAAATAAAATAATCCAGAATTGCACAAAAAATCTTCCAATAACCCACACTAGTGTAGAACTGGGCATTCGTCCTAGTTGAAAAACCCCATTTAGTCCCGGTTTCCCAACCGAAATTGCGAATCCGGGACTAAAGCCCCCCCCCTTTAGTCTCGGTTCTGACAACTGAAACTGAAAGTGGACCTTTAGTCCCGGTTGCTATTACCAACCGGGACTAAATGGCCCCTAGCCATTGCACTGGGGCTAGCACCTGTAGTCCCGGTTGGTGTTCCCAACCGGTACTAAAGGTTTTCTTTTTTTCATTTCATTCCTTTTTATTTTATGGTTTCTTTTCAATTCAATTCTTTTTTGTTTTGATTAAATTTTCGTATACGAATTCTACGCTGCTAATATATGTCCACGTATAAGGTTCCGTTGGAGCATTATACATAAATAACACACTAAAATGTATGAAACCACGTATATATAAATATTTCAAGAGGTTGTACATGCATGGAATATGTACATAATAAAGTCACAAAAACCTTGTACTCATGTTCTTGGGATTTCATTCAACCCTAATCTTTAGTCGTATGGCTACTAGGTATTAATTTTTTAAGGTCATAGTGGTACACGTCTTTGGGATCTACGACCTCATCCATAAGAAATCCTGCCAGTGCCTCTTGAATTGCTTTGATATGGTCACATCGCATAACCTTTTGCTTCCTCCATTCAATCTTCAATTCGAATGAAAGGAATATATATATATAGCTGGCTATATGTAGCTGGCTATAAAATAACTTATTCTGTAGCCACTTTGAGTTACTATAATTACTATGTTAATTTACGAGATTATAGTAACTCCTTACTAAGTGATTTACTATAACGTTATGGTAAATATCCCCATATGTTATAGTAGCCCAACTATCGTAAATATGTATTGACGTTATCGTAAATTAGTATATAAAATTATCGTAAATAGAGGTGGCTATAGAATAACTTATTTTGTAGCTGGCTACTGAATATACTCTCCATATATATATATATATATATATATATATATATATATATATATATATATATATATATATATCAACACAATGATAATAAATAAATTATGTATATTTTTACGTACTTTGAGGATCTCTTTACTTGTTCTCCTTGAGTACTCCATGAAGAACTCACAGACGTAGTATCCACATAAGTTGTTCTCTGATCCCTGCTGCAGACACCACTTTACGAGAAAAAATTTATCATCAACCAATAAAGCATGGTAATAATAAATTGAACAAAATAAAAATGTGGTGACCTAGGTAGTACTTACTGGGTATTGAACTACATTCAGAGGCTCGACGAACCTTTTCCAAGCACTGCCCAACAAAATAAATAAATGGAGTTATATCAATAAAATGACATAAGAGATTATATAGTGTGCGAGACCGAAATTACCACCAGAGAATATCTATCATTTCTTGGTAATCTTTTTAGGGTTTTGTCGCTGAGTCAAAGATCTTTACGGTACTCCTAGGCATATCAATGACCAGTGATAGCTACATATTTATACGTAGGCATAACTCATTTACTAAAGTCAACATGGAGTAAGCAAAATAAAATGGGCACAAGACATTAACACTCACTTGAAGTCATAAGGGAAGAGTATCAGTGTCTTGTTATGTTGGTTATCTAAGAACTTAAACAGATTATTCTCCACTTGAGGTCACCATCTATCATATGGAGTAACAGTGTCCTTGAATGTGCGATTCGGATCCATGAAACCAACATCAGTTAACCCTTTTCTCTTTAGTTTCAGCATCTCATATCTGCATTTATATAGTACAAAAGAATATATATAGTGTGAGGATAACTATATATAGACAACGAACTAACATGCAAGTTACTTTAATTGTAGAAAGAATCACTTACAGACACCAACAGCTGAGGAGAGATTGTCGAGAGTGTCCTGGTTTAATAGTTGGTGTAATTCATTGAACTCAATATGTAAAACGTCATAGCCACTGGAGTAATGCTCTGGTCTAATTCTAACAACAAGCCATGCCTCTTCGTTGTCACACACTCTTAAGTACCACTTGTTTAATAAGAACATTTGCGTACCTAGTGATGAGAAGGACTTAGGGTTGACAAGACTCCTGCCATACTCATAGGTCCGGTAAATATCAAAGTTGACTATTGGTATGGATCCTCCCCCCAATGAGTTGTTTAGGTGTGAGACTTGTTGTGGTCATGAAGTCTTGGAGTGTCTCCCTATCGATTGGACCGCCTTGTGCGTTTGTACAATCATCCTCAACAACTAGCGGGTTGATAGATTGCTGTCTAAGCTGTGCAACATCTTTCCCTACTCTCTTCGCTTTCAGCGACGCCTTATATGACTTGTCAAGAGAGCGTTCATAGTCCAATAATGGCGAGGCTTACGTGCATCACGCTGATTTTTCTCGCGCTCATTGATTTTTTCCTTAGTTCTCGTTGAGCTATGCAGTGCGGTTTTGGTGGGGTTTTTTTTTTTCTGAAGTTCCAACCTCCTTGCTCTTGGTTCCGCTAAACTTTGCTTCTAGTTATCCAAATTTTTTTGTGCCACCGCTTTTGATTCATCTTCAAACTTCTCGTAAGGTAGCTTCTCTAGAGGGAGCTTTGTTTTACTACGGCTGACTTTCTTTTTCACTGAGGACTTCAATGGGGGCGGGGGGCCTCTTCTGGCTCTGCGGCGCGGGAGGCGAAGGAGGGGGAGATTGCCTTAGAGGAGATGGAGATGGAGATGCAGCCGTGCCATGGAACACATCATCATCGTCCAGAGCATCATCATCATCCATAGCACTCTAATGATCATCATAGGATGGAAGAACTGGACTCAGCCTAGGAGACCTATGAGTACAAAATGATTATTACGCGAGAAGCCAATAATTGAGAATGATTATTGAAAAACTGGTTCATTCACTTTCATCCACACCTATCATGAGGTAGTTGAGGAGGAGGCAACGGTACCCTAGCCACTGCACCAGGAATAATGATGTAGCGCTTGCGCCATAAAACGAATGAGTGCTCTGCTTGTCCTAGGGTCTTCTCCCCATCACCTCTAGGAAATTCAAGAGGCACTTCCCTATAGTCTTTGATAACTCTATCCACCAAGACGCTATAATAGCCAGGTGGAATTGGATTCCCATGGCTTGTTGGTGTCTTCCCTAGGACCATAGGAGAAAACAATACCATGCGCCACCAAGATTGTGGCACCGATATTCCCCAAGGGAATGTGCAGCTCACATGGCGTCAAAGGCACGGTGATGTCATCCACAGGGAAGTGCTGCAATGCGTCATCTTGATTTGGGAGCTCAGTGGAAGCGCAACTACTTCTTAGCTGAGGGGGGCTAACGTTGATTGCATGCTCTAATGTTGATGACTGCCTCTGGCTACTCAACTATACTGCCACTTGTTGTTTGATTTTCTGTTGCATTCTCCCGTCCATGTTTAGTTCTCGCTCCCACGATTGAAGCACCGCCTCCTCTAACCTACGGATCCGCTCTGCCTCCTCATCCTTCCTTCGCTGGTGGCTTTTGTAGGTAGTGGCGTCCTTAGGGAAGCCATGCCACCATGAAATCAACCCTTTGCCTCGCGTTCGCCCAGGGTGTTTAGGTGTCTGGAGAGCATACGTCAGCTCATCCTTCTCTCATTTGGGCATAAAGGCACCACTGGCAGAAGCATCTATAATATCAATAAGTCTTTGTGCTGCTGTTCTGATTTCTCCACCAATAACTGGCTCCCCGGTCTATGGGTCCAGTGATCCCCCATGCGCGAAAAAATAATTCTTGGAGCGTTTGGGTCAGTCGAGTGAAAATGGATGGATCCCTTTGGCAAGCAGGTCTACTTCCATTCTTTGTCACTTTGGAATGGCACTCTTGTAGCCACCTGATCCTATTTTATGATGGTATACCTTCTGTCGTGCATTCTGTTGGTTTCTTCTCACCCGTTCTTCACCCTCTTCCGAGGTCTTGTACCTCACAAATTCAGGCCAGTTGTCCCTCAACTTTTTGTACGGGCTATTTTGACTGAAATCTGGAGTCGGATTCTTCTTGATAAATTCATTGTACAACTTCTTATTCCAGGTCTGGAATTGTGTGGCCATCTTCTTGAGAGCCCAACTTTTAACTAGTTTTCTTAAATCTTCACCTGCTGGTAGATTGAAATGTGCAGTGACTGAATCTCAAAGAAGGTCCGTCTCTCGCTTAGAGACAAAACTGATCAGAGGATCATCCTTCTTTTGTTTCCATTCATGAATGCTGATCAGGACCCTGTCCCTAACAAGAACCCCCCATAGTGATTTACGAACTTCTTTGCATTGTTTTTTGGCTGGAGTGGTTCGCCGGTATTAGGATCAACTTCTATGATTATATAGTGGCCCTCCAACGGTTTTGTCGGGCCTTGTACACTTTTACTACTTTTCGTTGACGTCATCGATCTAGAAGGCTACATACGTAGAAACACAAAGATCCAGTAATATATATATATATATATACGAATTATTGGAACTATGTTTAATTTCATATATATAAGAGATGCAAGATTATTAACAAATATACCTCGCCAGCATTTTCTTGCATAGGATTTTCTTACACAAGAAGTTCTTGCTCATCTTCAAAATTCAGTAAGCATTGAGAGCCGTCATCGAACTCCGGGTCGGCATCGTTCTGGTTGGGGCGATATTGAGTGCCAGCATTGATAATGTTCATCATGGCCTCATTCTGGTCGTAGTCGTCTTGCGTCTCGGCCATCTTAAGTACCACAACTATATATAAATGAAAACCATACACTAGTCATGCATATGCAAATATAGCGAGTCAGTGGCTTAAACTTAAATAACTATATATAGACTTTAGGGGTTATTATTTACGCTGAGCTCGATCTGGTTCGGGTTTACGCCTTGGTTAGGGTTTGGAGCGAATTCATGTCACACTAATTATGAAGAATCAAATTCAAATATATAACTGTATAGAATTCAGGGTTATTATTTACACCTTCATTAGGGTTTGGAGCGGAGCTCGGCCGGGTTAGGGTTTGGAGCGAAGCTCAGGATATTAGGATATATATCTACATTAATATATATAAATATATGAAAAATTCATGTCACACTAATAATGTCAATATATCAAAATTCAGATATATACCAAAAAAATCATAGCACTAATAAAAACAATCTTTTCAATTGTGACGAAGATTCAAATATATTTCTACAACTATATATTATAGTACACTACTACATTTTTTCTACAATTCATAGCACTCAACATTTTTTCTATATATATATATATACATATTAAAGTAAACTACTACATTTTTTCTATTTTGTCTACAAATAAAATCTATCTATTTTTTCTATATTTTTTCTATGCCAAAAAAAATAATATGCACACACACACTCATACACACCACATATGCATACACTGTTGCTCACATGTATGCAAACGGAGTTCCTCTGGCGTATGGCGAGGGAAGACGAGGACGACGAGCATGAGCACAAGAGAATGGCAAGCACGATCGAGCATGGCGGGGTCGAGGCACGCGCGACGCGCCGGTGGTTGGCTGGAGATGAGGACGACGAGCGCGTGCATGTAGAGCTAGTTGGGGATGAAGTTCATGCGTGGACGATGCGCTCAAGCGGTGAGGACGAGCGAGTGTGTCGGCGGGGTGACGAGGATGATGCACGTGGAGCCAAGGATGAAGCATGCGCGTGACGAGAGGTGGTGTTGGAGGCAGGCGTGTGGAGCCAGCGATGATAAGGATGAGGATTGATGACGACGATGGATCCAAATCAGATCTGGATGAGGGCGAGGACGACGGCGACGGATCTAGATCTGGGCACCGCACATGAATGGGAGAGGTGTGAGCCGGGCCACTGGCAGAGATGGCGAGAGAGGTGCAGGCGTGTGGAGGCGGTGATGATCAAGCGGCGCGGTGGCTCTCGGGCGAAGAAGACGAGATGATGGAGGGGGAGAAGAGAAGACGCGATATATAGAAGGGACCTTTAGTCCTGGATGAAGCCATGGCCCGTTAGTCCCGGGTGATGGTTAGAACCGGGACTAAAGGTCTGACCTTTAGTCCCGGGTGTAGCCACGGCCTAGGAGTAAAGGCTGTTTTTGGCGGGCCACGAAAACGCAGCCCATCTTTAGTCCCAGGTGGTTGATCCACCCGGTAGTAATGGTGGGCTATAGTTTGGCTTCCCGCTAGTTTCCAAAAGTTTTTCCTTTTTTATCTATTTCTTTTATATAAATATCTAGAGAGTTGTTAATTGCCTAGTAAATAAAATATTAGTCAAAAAATACAAAAAAACTCATGGACCTGGTTTTGCGTTATTGTACACAAGAAAAATCTTTAACCTAAACTGTTTTGTTTTACCATATAAATATTTAACATAGTGTAAATAATAATCACAATTTCCACCATGCAAAAATGTACTTCTTAATTAAACTCATGAAAACTATTGTTTTTCGATAGGAAATTAGTTTTCATATTTTATTAACGTTGATCATTTGGTTTTTCATCGCACATTCTCCACAGGAAATCCACCGTCAAGCAGAAAATTTATTTAAACTGTAGAAAATATGAAAAACACGACAGGAAAATCTAAAGTCACAATTATTACATAATAGGTCTAATACATCACCATATCAAGCGGGAACAGCAACAAACTTCTTCATGACGTATGTCCCTTGGTTATGATCGCACCGTAACCATGGAGTGTCCTCATCATTTAGCAGGACGCTTGGGTCGCTGTTCACTATGAAGGGCGGAATTCCATCATTCTTTTCATAATCTTCTGACATGTCAGACCTATCCTCAATTCCCATGATGTTTCTTTTCTCTAAAAGAACTATGTGGCGTTTTGGCTCATTATCTGATACGTTGTTGTTTTTCTCTTTCTTCGGTTTGGTGGACATGTCCTTCACATAGAACACCTGATTCACATCATTGGCTAAAGACGAATGGTTCGTCTTTGTACCCAAGATTGTTGAGGTCCACTGCTGTTATTCTGTACTGATAGTCAACTGTTACCCCACCTCCGGTCACCCTCGCCCATTAGCACCTAAACGAAGGGACCTTATAATAAGGTCCATAGTCTAGTTTCCATATCTCCTCTATGCGGCCACAATATGTTTTCTTATTCCCATTTGGGTCCATGGCATCTATGCAGACACCACTATTTTGGTTGGTGCTCCTTTTATCTTGGGCTATCGTGTAAAATGTATTGCCATTTATCTCGTACCCTTTGAATGTCAGGATATGCCAAGATGGTTCCCTAGACAACAAGTATAGTTGCTCATCTAGACTCTCATCACCCTAACATCATTTTCGCAACCAACCGCTGAAAGTTTTTTTGTGCCAACATGTAATCCAGGCTTTAGTCCTCCCCAAAAATTCGCCACGTATAATGTCCTTGTGTACCTCAATATACGAATTCACCAAGGAGGAGTTTTGTAGAACTATGTAGTGTGCATTACGGAAATAATCATCCTCCTTGCCAATATATGCTTTCTTCCCTAGTGTTCCCTTTCCACTTAGTCTCCCCTCATGCCGTGATTTAGGAACACCAATCGGGTCGAGGTCAGGAATAAAATCAATGCAGAACTCAATGACCTCCTCTGTTCCGTAACCCTTGGCGATGCTTCCTTCTGGCCGAGCACGGTTGTGAACATATTTCTTTAGGACTCCCAGGAACCTCTCAAAGGAAAACATGTTGTGTAGGAACATAGGACCGAGAATACTAATCTCTTTGATCAAGTGAACTAAGAGGTGTGTCATAATATTAAAGAAGGATGACATGAACACCAACTCAAAGCTGACAAGACATTGGACCACATCATTATGTAGCTTTGCTAGATGCGCTGGATTGATTGCCTTATGAGAAATTGCGTTGAGGAATGCACATAGTTTCATGGTGGCTAATCGTACATTTGGAGGTAGAATCCCTCTCAATACAACCAGAAGCAATTGCATCATAAGCATGTGGCAGTCTTGAGACATTAAGTTTAGGAATCTCTTCTCTGCCACATTTATTATCCACTTTACATTCGAGGAGAAGCCAGATGGGACCTTGATGCTGTTTAGGCATTCAAACATGCTTTCCTTCTCTTCTTTGCTAAGAGTGTAGCTGGCAGGACTTAAGCAGTGGTGTCCATCATCTACCTTCTCTAGATGTAGGTTCTCTCATTCTTTCATGCACTGCAGGTCCTGTATTGCTTCCAGTGTGTCCTTAGACTTCTCATACACACCCATAAAGCCTAGCAGGTTTACACAAAGATTCTTCATTAGGTGCATCACGTCGATCGCGCTGCGGACCTCTAGACTTGCCAGTAGGATAGCTCCCAAAATATAAACTTCTTCCACATGGGTGCATGTCCGTTAGCGTCATTCAGAATAGGTTGTCTGCCAAGTCCCTTCCTAAAGACTACTTGTACATCCTTGACCATATTGAATACATCCTCACCACTATGGTTGTCAGGCTTTGTTTGACGCTCTGCCTTACCTTTAAAATGCTCGCCTCTCTTTCTTAGGGTGTGATTCAATGAAAGAAATCGATGATGGCCCATGTACATGACCTTTCGATATTTTTTCAAAAATATACCTTCCATGTCATGAAAACAGTGCGTGCATGTATTATATCCTGAAAGCTCTAGTTTGGTTTTGGTGAGTTGATAAAACCCTAAGTGCTAACCTAGTTTATCAAGTGATCATGAGATAGGTAGCATATTCCAAGTGGTGAAGCAAATGAAGATCATGACATGATGATGGTGATGCCATAGTGATGATCAAGTGCTTGGACTTGAAAAGAAGAAAGAGAAAAACAAAAGGCTCAAGGCAAAGGTATAAGTCATAGGAGCCATTTTGTTTTAGTGATCGAGACACTTAGAGAGTGTGATCACATTTAGGATCGATGGTCGTACTACTAAGAGGGGTGAAACTCATATCGAAATGCGATTATCAAAGTGCCACAAGATGCTCTAACTCATTGCATATGCATTTAGGATCTAGTGGAGTGCTAACACCCTTGAAAATGTTTGTGAAAATATGCTAACACACATGCACAAAGGTGATACACATTGTGTTTAGCACTTGGGAGCAAGGGTAAGAAACTTCACCGGCGCCCTGTATAGAAAAGACAGGGTTTCACAGAGTGGACCGGACGCTGGCCTCTACTAGACCAACGCGTCAGGTCAGTAGAACTAGTGAAGACGCTGGCGTCGGTTTTTGACTAGATGCTAGGTCACTTCGTGACCAGACGCTGGTGCTGCATCCGATCGTGACCTACCGGACGTGTCCGATCACGAGTGGAACCTTACTGGAAACGACCGGATGCTGGGGTCCTACGTCCAGTCACTTTGAGCAGCGTGTCCGATCACTACTTAAATGTACTAATGACCATTGAGATCGGGCGATCAACGTTTGTAGCCGATGACACGTGGCAAGCATCGGGCAACCAGACGCTGGGGTCCTGCGTCCGGTCAATATGATTAGAGCGTTCGATCACCCCGAGCAGTGCCCAGTGAAGGGGTACAATGGCTCTATTTCATGGGGGGGGGCTTCTATTTAAGCCCCATGACTAGCTCAAGCTCATGCTCTTTGCTATTTTGCATTGACATAGCAACCTTGTGAGCTTAGCCAAAGCCCTCCCACTCATCTCCATCATAGATTCTACATCTTTATAAGATTGGGAGTGAATCCAACTACATTGCTTGAGTGTTTGCATCTAGAGGCACTTGGTGTTCGTGTTTCGCTATGGGATTCGCTTGTTACTCTTGGTGGTTGCCTGCCACCAAGATGGCTTGGAGCAACGAGGATCATCAATCGGAGATTGGTGATTGTCTCCGGGTCCGATCGTGGTGATTATGAGGGGTTCTTGACCTTTCCCCGGCGGAGAGCCAAAAGGTACTATAGTGAATTGCTCATGGCTTATGTTGGTTGTGCGGCACCCTATTGAGGGTTTGGCGTGTGATGCCAATTAACGCGTGAACCTCCAAGTGAGTGAATCACCACAACGAGGACTAGCTTGCCGGCAAGCAAGTGAACCTTGGTAAAAAATCATTGTATCATCATTTGATTCTGAGGTGATTGGTCTTCATTGGTATTCATTCTTGTGATTGTTTGGCTCCTTCCTCGACACGGCTGTATAACCATCTTGCTCACTCTCTTTACATTACCGCAAACTAGTTGTCAAGCTCTTTAGTGTAGCTAGTTGTGAGAGCTTGTTAGTTTGGTTAGAGTGGCTCTTTAGTTAGCATTTGAGAGCGCACTAACTTAGTGTAGTGACATAGCTATTGTATGGATAGAAACTATATAAACTAGAATTGTGGTAGGTGGCTTCCAATTTTAGTAGGCTAGCGCAACACTTGCTTCGCCTCATAATTGTCTAACCGGTTTGCTAAGTGTTGTTGTAGAAATTTTTAATAGGCTATTCGCCCCTCCTCTAGCCATTAGGACCTTTCATATCCCTTGTTTGACTGTCCTCAAATATTACTAAGAGCAGGCCAATCATTGATTGTTACGAACAACAATGCTCGTAGATCAAAGTGTTCCTGTTTGTACTCATCCCACACACGTACGCCTGCGCTGCTCCATAAAAGTAGAAGTTCCTCAACTAATGGCCTCAGGTACACATCAATGTCATTTCCAGGTTGCTTCGGGCCTTGGATGAGCATTGGCATCATAATGAACTTCATCTTCATGCACAACCATGGAGGAAGGTTGTAGATACATAGAGCAACAGGCCAAGTGCTATGACTGCTGCTCTGCTCCTCGAAAGGATTCATGCCATCCGTACTTAAAGCAAACCTTAAGTTTCTTGTGTCATCTGTAAACTTCGGGAATTCTCTGTCGATTGCTCTCTACTGGGACCCATCAGCGGGGTGTCTCAACATATCGTCTACCTTGCGGTCTTCTTTGTGCCATCGCCGGAACTTTGCATGCTCTTTGTTTCTGAACAAACGTTTCAAGTGTCCTATTATAGGAGCATACCACATCACCTTGGCAGAGATTCTCTTCCTGGGACATTCATCGTCGCCCTCAACATCACTAGGGTCATCTCGCCTGATCTTATACCACGATGCATGGCATACCGAGCATGCATCCAAATTCTCATACTCACCGCGGTAGAGGATGCAATCAGTAGGACATGCATGTATCTTTTGGATTTTTAAACCTAGAGGGCAGACGACCTGTTCTACTACGTATGTAGTGGCGGGCAATTCGTTTGCCTTCGGAAGCATCTTCTTGGTGATAATTAATAACTCCCCAAATCTCTTGTCGGATACACCATTCTTTGTCTTCCATTACAGCAATTCAAGTGTGGTACCCAACTTTTTTGCCCCTCTTCGCAAGTCGGGTATAGCAATTTTTTGTGATCCTCTAGCATGTGCTCGAACTTGATCTTCTCCTTTTCACTTTTGCATTCTCTCTGTGCATTACGGATGGCCTGACCAAGATCATCAGCGAGCTCATCTTCTGCCACTACCTCTTCTTCAGCTTCCTCCCCCATTGCAGTATCATCAAAGGCACCGTATTCAACAAAATCATGAATAATAATGTTGTCATCATCCCCTTCTTCTTCTTCATCTTCTTCTATTATAACACCTCTTTATCCATGCTTAGTCCAACAAATATAGTTTGGCATGAAACCTAACGTAAATAGGTGTTCGTGTAGGATCCTTGAGCAAGAATAATCCTTCTCATTCTTACATAGAACAAATGGGCAGCGCATAAAACCATTCCTCGTGTTTGCCTTGGCCACATTTATGAATTCATGCACGCCCTTAATGAACTCTGGGGAGTAGCAGTCCGCATTGTACATCCATTGCCGGTTCATCTGCATTACATGACGTACACCACATCAAAAACTTATAATAACCCATATTATACAACATGCATGATTAGTAGTTAATTAAAAGATCCAAATATCCATCAATCAACATGATTAATTAATATCCTATACCACACAACTCACGTACTCTCGAACATTAATTTATTAAAGCCTTGATACAATGTAGACAATCTCAAATAGCACTAAGCAAACTAAACCTACAATGCACTTCAGTAGAATAGGGATTTCGTGACCAATTCCAACTAAAATAGACAGATCATTCTTCTGCTGGTTCACTGCCTCATCATACAAAGGTGCACTCTCATCAGTCACCTTTGCAAGAGATTTTTGGACGTGCTCAACATACTCTTCCTCCTAGTACCAACCGTCACATGATCCAGTTCCATCCCACTAAAATTACAACAACAAATCAAGAATTTTAATCAAAATCATCATAAAATATGGCTACAAAGCATAACAAAACATGACAAAAAAATTACTCACTTCGCGATCTGGACACGTGTAGAAGATGCGATCTTGGTTGGGACCCTTCTTCTTCATCCTGTACTCCCTCACAGTCTTCTGCCCACACTTGCCGCACGCAATAAGAGGGAGATCCGACCTCAGTCGTTTAGGGACCCCATGCGAGCCCAAGGACCCGGAAGCAGTCGCCATCTACGACTCTCTATACTTATTTTAATCAACTACTATAAATTTCTCATTTTGTGAACCATGAAATTAATTAAATGAGCTATATACTAAATAAACTCTTTTATTTCTCTATTTCTAAACCATAAAATGAGCCAATGAAAGGTGCATACTAGTTTTGATGAGCTACTATAAGATTCCTTCATCTACATATGCAAACTATCAAGTGATTTTAAGCTCAAATGACATATAAATAAAAAATATCCACCATTATTCCCAATCTAGAAAACAAAAAATTTCTCTATTTTTAGACCATGAAATGATGCAATGAAAGGTGCATACTAGTTTTGATGAACTACTATAAGCTTCCTTCATCTTCATATTCAAACTATCAAGTGATTTCAAACTCAAATGGTATATAAATAAAAAAAATACACCATCATTTCCGATCTAAAAAACCACAAATTTCTCTATTTCTAGGCTAAGAAATGAGCCATGCTAGTGATGAAACATGGGCGGATGAAGTTGGTAACCTTTAGAACCGAAGAATGGATGGAGGAATGAAGTCTTCACCAATCCCGCAAGCTTGAACTCCTTCCATGAGCAAGCCCGCAAGCATGAACTCCTTCCATGAGCAAGAACAGAGAGCATGCAGAGAGCTTGAAATGGCTCGGGCTAGGGAAGAAAGGAGAAAGTATATAGCCCGGGACATGTATTCCTGATTTATGGTCCCGGTTGTTAGCTCCAACCGCACGAGTCACAAGATATATTAAACTGATAGGTTCTAGACATCTAGAACGACATTGACACTAGTAGAGAATAGACTTTTAGTTCTCGATTTTAGTCCCGGTCATTTTTAGGCCCGAAACTAAAGAAATGATTAGTTCCGGTTGGAGCTAACAACTGAGACTAAAGTAAACTACCCAACAGATAGAGGCGCAACTTTTGCAGAAGGGGGCCTTTAGTTCCAGTTGGTGGCTCGAACCGGGACTAAAAGTCACCCTTCAGTCTCGGTTGGAGCTATCGGCCGTGACTAAACCTTTAATCCTCATTCTAGATGTCTAGAAGCTGTCAGTTTAATATATCTTGTGACTCGTGCACTTGTGCACTTTTGCTGTCGATTGCCGATCACCGGCGGCTAGCAACGTCTAATCTAAATGCCTATGCTTGAATCTAAATTTGCTGTATGAGAGACTAACACGCAGCGAAACTGAAGAAGGAACTGTGATTAAGGGCAGCAGGTTGATTGAGTGATTACTTGATTTTGATTGGCTTATCATTTCACTATCTGCAGTTGGAGACGACGAGACGTACCTCCATCCTGCTGCTGCCCGCTAGTCTACTCCGCTGCTGCTCGGCGGCTCAGTGCTCGGCCACTCGCAAGTACGGAGTACGTGGCAAACACTGGTCGCTGGTGGCGGCTCACAGCCACAGGTCGCAGACACGGGTGGCCGTGCCCGCCGCTACAGCGCTCCTGCCGTCACGGCATCCTCCGAGTTCCGATCGCACGTGCGAGAAGACGAAAAGACGAATGGGCACGCCGCCGGCTTAGCCTCTTTACTTCCGGCTGCAGCACACACGGAAGATCGAGGCCTTTGTTACTGCCCTTATTTTTTTTTCTTTTGTAGAGATATACTAGATGATGCCCCACGCGTTGCTGCAGAAATTTACTATTAACTTGAAAAGAAGTAATGGAGTGGAAAATAGTGAAATCTAAAAAGAGTAATATTATTTTTATTAGAACCATCGATGGGATGAAATGTATTTTATTATATATGAAAATGAATTATCCATGCATTGCTATCCGAATTAGGATAAATTTTTGAGAAGCACTGAATGAATAAACCAAAGAGAAGCATAAACTTATACTATTTGGTGAACATGTGGTCATATGACAAAAGACAAATAAACTTTACACATTACATCACAACCTTTAGGTGATCGATTTCTTCTATTCGTGATCAACTGTAGTATTAACTTTCTTTTAGGGATTTTAGGATAAAAAGTGGAGAAGTATAGGAGGCTGCTGGCGGGATGTAGTCATGTCGCTTCCTATCCATGGTTTGTTCCCTCTGCCGCTCTGCCGAGTTGGTCAATTAAACCGTGCATGCTAGATCGGTGGCACGGACGTGGCTCCACCACCAACACAAGCGTCGCACCGTAGTGTGCAGTGGGCTACAATAACTTTTCTTTATATATGTAACTACAGCAGTCATTTTTCTTTTCTTTTGACAACGGCAGACCTGCAGGCAATCGATAGGACGACTTAGTATTTTGATGGAACAGTAAAAATCAAAATATGGATATTGGACTCGATTTGGTATCCTATATACTGGAATATATATGTACTCCGTATAATTCACTACTACAAAAAGCATTTCTAGAGGCGGCTGGTAACCCTTTGTAGGGGCGGTTTGCCCAGCCGCCCCTACGCAAGGGTCTCTAGAAATCGTGCATTTGTAGGGGCGGTTCACAGGCCGCCCCTACAAATCGATTTGTAGGGGCGGCTGGTGTTTTCAGCCGCCCCTACAAATCGATTTGTAGGGACGGCTCGTATTACCAGCCGCCCCTACAAATAGATTTGTAGGAACGGTTGTAGTACCAGCCGCCCCTACAAACACGTATTTGTAGGGGCGGTTCAAACTAGAACCGCCCTTACAGTATGTTTTCCCGTCAAAAAAAAATTCAAATTTACAAATCAAAATCGCATTGCCGAACGTCCCACGACCAACGTTCCGAACCGCGTTCGCGTTGCCGAACGCCCCGCGACCAACATTCCGAACCGCGTTCGCGTTGCCGAACGCCCCACGACCAACGTTCCGAACCGCGTTCGCGTTGCCGAACGCCCGCGACCGCGACTACAAGCACAAGAGTATTCTATAAACTACAATTACAAGTCTAATTCACAAGAATATATACAATCCATCATTAAATATACAAATTCCATACACATTGTTACCAACGTCCTAGAGCTAGCCTTTCAGTCTCACGAAGGTGTTGGTACTGAGGATTTGTACCTAACTCAGACTCTCGGTCATGGTAGGCGCTTCTGACGTGTACAATCTGGTCCAATATGAAGTTGCAAAGGTCGCCGACGAGCTCTAAGAGTTGGTCATCCTTGTACGGGTCTCTTTTCATTCCTTTCTCTTCTCTCCACTACAAGAAAACAAGTTTCGGTTTAGTATTTCATACAATTTACGAAGTTTTTATACTACGGGTGAAGAGGTTCAAACTTACCCTTAAGGGGTGTCTCTTGTAGGCACCGGTGTTACTCATTATAGAACATATATAGTATCCACAATGTACACTCCTAGGCTTCTGCTTGGGGCACTGTGTGTTTTGCATATGAAAATGTTAAGTAATGCTTTTGACAGCCATGTAACGGAGTACTGAAGAAGTAAGTTACACTTACCGCACATAGTGTTTTTATAGCCAGCTTTTCCTTCCTTGCTGGATCATGCCTTCCATGATGATTAGTGACATAGAACCTAAATACCCTATTCGAATTATTTTAGCAAATACAACTTGTTAGTATCCAAAAGTGAATGTTACAAGTATATATACAAACATATAAGCTAATGAGGATTGTCGATATGTATTACAACTTGTTAGTATCCAAAAGTGAATGTTACAAGTATGTATACAAACATATAAGCTAATGAGGATTGTCGATATGTATACGTCTTGAGAATCGATATGAAGTCTTTGTATGTCACCGTGTCCTTATCTAATGAATCAAAGACCCATGCCATGCTCATCCCGACATCGACGGCTATACAAATCCAGTGGTTGCTGCATGGATTTAATCATAGAACTAGATAAGCCCTTTTGCATCGAATAAAATATATCGAACAAAGCTTTAAGTATAGAGTTGAGCTTACTCGAAGTTGTATGGTAGCCATATAGTAGAGTGGTGTTAGAGATTTTTGAAAGCCAAGGCAATGTATGCCGCAACCTTAAGGGACTCTTCCCTTAGCTTCGCACTACGGATGCTCTCTTTCTCCCGAAGAGTCTTTGCAGCTGCTAGCTCTTTGGCATCCAGTGTTCACCATTTAGAGTAATTAAAATTTGTTTGGGCTATAGCTTGAGGGTCTACATACCTGGCTTTCACACTTGGCATTTGTTTGACAATGTGCACTTGCATTCTACAAATCACGCATGGGTTAGTTACAACAAAATTCAAAGATTACATTCATATCATATCGGGAGGACAAGGACTTACAGGCACCACGTGCGAATTAGATTCATCTCCATTTCTCCTAGGTGAAAGCATGTTTGCATGTCATTGAAGTCAAAGACAATTTTCCCGGCTGGGCTTCCAAATGTGCCGGTGGGAAAGCATGCTTGTATGATATCTATGCTCGTTGGGAGAACACGCAAGTACCAATCATGGAACCTTCTCATTCCAAGTGGTAGGCGCTGGATGTCCCGGTTTGGTAGGAAGGGCTTGCCTCTTTCATATGTTTTTGGGCAATCCTTTGACCATTTGATGGCATCAATATTTGGATACTGCTTTGCAATTTGGTGGAGTTTGCTAGTGACGGCCTCCTCAGAACCCCGTGATGAGACTTTTTTAACTTGGTTCTCAGGCTTGAACTGGTCATGGGAATACCACTTGGACACCGACGAGACGTCTTTGATTGGAACATAAACTGGCCTTATGTTGATTGGAATCTTCTTTCGAAGTTCCCATTCAGGCACGTCCTCATCTTCTTGTGCATCACCTTCTTCAGCAGGCACTCGTTGTTCATGTATTGGTTGTGCTTGTTGAGAAGACTGTGGCATCTCATCTTCTTGTGCATCACCTTCTTTAGTAGGCCTGTGTGCTCCTTGTTTCCCAAGCCAAGGCTAAGCTTGTCCCTCTCTCTGGAAGGATTGAATAAGCCCTTCTCTTTGTCTTCAGCATATTTCAGTATCCTTGATACCGCCTCTTGGGTCGCCGGCTTATCAAACTTAAGATTACTGCCGGATGATTCTATACTCCTCGCATATATCCAGTTCCTTGAGCGTACCTTCAAGTTCATCACATCGATATTCCCATCAGCTACGGCCTCTGTATCCATCTTCCTAAACTGCTCTTCCTTGGCATAGTAGCCACCGGGGCCTAGATGATGGTGGTGTTTGTTCCTCTTCGCCAGCTCGATGTTATGGGCACTGAGCTCCAATGCCTCCGGTGAAGTCTTCTGAGCCACGAGCTCCTCCCATTGATTAGGAGTTATTTTGCCGAACTCATTGAAGGGAGTTAACCCCTTTTGGATATACTTCGTGTTGAGCTCCGACCTCCAACGTCGGAATGACTCTCCCATCATCCTGATAGCATTTTTTTACCAATTCGTGCTTACCCTCCGAAAATCTAAAATTGACCTTCAGCTACCTATCCCATAGTGCATTCTTTATGTTCTCTAGTACCTCTTTCCAGTTAGGGATTGCTGGGTTCAATTTATCTCTTACTAGAGCCCTGATCGCATTACAGAATCGTCCTTTTAATTCCTTCGGCTCAAGGATCTCCCCTGCTGGCCCAACCTCCGTTATCACATAGCAAGCCTTATCTGGATATAGATTTCCTTTTCTATCCCCTCGTTTCCTCTTATGCTTGGTAGTTATGGTTGTGTCTTGAGTTTGTGGAGCAGAGGCATCGTGATCCGTCTCTGTGGCTGTTGCCTCTGCTCTCCTTTCCTCTACTCCGTCTTGTCCAGCGAGATGTCGCGGACGTCGATGTCATCTTTTCTGAGTTTTAGAAGGGACCTGTATATAGGACAGGTCAAAGTGTTAGCAGAGGTAACACAGCCAAAGCTTTAGCAAAATTTACAAGCTAAGGCTTCTTCCCCACCTCCTCGTTTGGGTCAAAATTCTTGTCCAAATCTTCCTCCGTTGGCCTGCTTCTTGCTTCAGGTGGGAAAGGATCCTTGGGACTTTCATATCCCTCTTCTGAGTCATCATCATCATCATCCTCTTCTTCTTCGCCTTTAGCAGCCGCTCCTTCGGGGCCTTCCTCCTCGTCACACTCCTCCTGAGTAAGCATCACTTCTAGATCATTTTCTACCTCGTTATCGAACTGTTCCTGAGTAAGCTGGTCCTCTAGTGCTTGCTCCTCAAGGGTTGGCTGCTCATCATGCTCGGGGCATCGAGCTGCACTGTCTGTTGTCCGTGACATTATTTCGCGCTTTGTTCTAAAAGATGCAAGAAAGTGTGCTTTAGGTACGCGAGAAGGTATAAGAAATAAAAAGGGCTATAAACCAAAGTAGTCCTATAAAACAACAATATATCAAAAAACTAGTAGTAGCAGTAGTAGAGGCCTTAGAAACTTGTCAATCATCATCTGATCTTAAACTTGGAGCATCAAAGCATCATAACAGAGAAGAGAGGAGAAGGTAATGTAGGGGCGGCTGCTAATGATGCCAAGTTCCTCACAAGTTCTTGATCATCAGCTCATATTCCATATAATGTATGGACTTGGACAATTTCATCATCGGCAAAACAAAGAAGAGGAGAGGAGAGGAGAGGGGGGATTTGGCAAAAAAAACCAACAGTTACTTAGCAAACATAGTGCAGCAGATGATGGCAAAAGATAGGACAACAAGTCCTGGCCGAGTCCTGGGAGATTTGGCAAAAAAAGCAACAGCAGCCAACAGTTAGTAGCTAGAAGTAGCAAGTAGTAGTAGTAAGTAGAAAGTAGTAGAGTAGAGTAAGGCCCTGTTTGGTTGGGCTTTTAGCTTTGGCTTTTGGCCCCAAAAGCCAAAAGCCCAACCAAAGGGGCTGCTTTTGGAGGGTGCTTTTTCAGAAGCAGCTGCTTTTCCATAGTTCATTTTTGAAAGCTGGTTTGACCCTGCTTTTGGCTTTTGGCTTTCTGCTTTTCGAAATTGGTGGAATAAAAAGCTCTTCCATAGTTGTTTCAAGAGAGATAAAGATAAAAGGTATATTTTATACTTGTTTAACCAAACAGTTTTTAGCTTTTCTATAGCTCACAGCCCACAGCAGCTTTTCCACAGCTCACAGCCTACAGTAGCTTTTTCCCACAGCCACAGCTCAACCAAACAGGGCCTAAGTGTAGCAGTAGAGTGGTAGTAGTAGAGTAAGAGCAGCAGCCACTTAGGAGTAGCAAGTAGTAAGACGAGTAGTAGGAGTAGTAAGAGGAGGAGTAGTTTGAGTAGTAAGAGCAGTGGAGTAGTAGTAAGAGTAGTAGTGTAAGAGTAGTGAAGTAGTAGTAAGAGTAAGAGTATAAAGTAGTAACAAGGACAACTTAAGTATTAGTTAAGTAGTAGTATAGAGTAGCAGCAGCAGTTAAGTAGTATAGAGTAGTAGTAGTATAGAGCAGTGGCAGTAGTTATGTAGTAGTAATAGTATAGAAAAGTAGAGAGTAGTAGAGATAGTAGAGTAGAGTAGAGGAGTAGTAGTAAAAGTAGTAGAGTAGAGCAGTAGTAGTAGTAGTGGAGTAGTAGTAGTATAGGAGTAGGAGTAGAGTAGTAGTAGTAGTAAGAGAAGTAGTAGGCACATATCCAGTTAACTTTGTAGTAGTAGAGTAGTATAGAGAGTAGTACGAGTAAGAGTAGTGAAGTAGTAGTAAGAGTAAGAGTAAGAGTACAGACTAGTAGGAAGGATAGCTTAAGTAGTAGTTAAGTATTAGTAGCAGTAGTACTAAGGATTTGATATTGACGACCACTGCTAGTAAGCATCAAGACAGTGAACCACTGCTAGTAAGCATCAAGACAGTGACAACCACTGGCATGTGCTAAAAGTAGTAAGTATCAAGACAGTTACAGAGTGGCATGTGCTAAAAGTAGTAAGCATCAAGACAGTTGAAAGTATGCAGTGTAAGTGCCATGGAGCCCAATTAAAACCAAACACAAAACATAGAACAAAATATCCTCCAGCTTCTATGTCAAACATGATAAGTACTTGTGTTGTTTCTAGGATGCTGGAGAAATTTAAAAATGATGTGGAGAAGCAACAAGTAGAGCAAATGACGGATTGACAAACAAAGCTTGTTATGATGGACTCCAAGGAACGACAGTATATCCTCCAAGTCTCAAATTATAAGGTGAATAGCATTTTGTATTATTTATATTAGGAGTTGGCTTTTGCTTGTGCTTCTAGTTCTTGATTTTGACATGCTAGGTGTGGACGACAATCACCTAAATAGAAACTGTCAACTAATACAGTCAAGCAAGTATCATAGTCCAGCAAGTAATACAACTTTACTATCATAGTCCAGCAAGTAGCACAAGTTTTCATAAAAAAAATACAGTCAAGCCAGCATGCTAGAACAATGCAGCAATATTTTGACAAGCAATCTAGCACATCTCATTACGCTGAAGTCAAACTGATAACTCAACAATGAAAACTAAATTCTTCTCTGCAACGTCATGTATCAATCCAACCATAGTTCAAATGCAAGAACCTACCACAAATCATATCATGTCATACTGCAAATAAGAAATAACATGTGTACTTGCTGATAAAAAACAAATAATTAAGTTTTACTATAGTATATAATCCAGGAAGTCAGAACAGATCATTAAAGAAATAACATGTGTACTTGCTGCTAGAAATTTCATGTTCATCACCAGCACCATGTAAAAAAAATCCTACAAACTGCATTCTTAATTTCTAATCCGTTGACAAATTGATATCCCGATACCTAAATTTTTTAAACTGCCACTCTAAAAAAAACTTCAATCCTAAACCTGTGTATAAGCAAACACAAGCATACTAATTTTTGAAACTGCTTATATCATGTTCAATTTATATGTCACGACACTACAGCATACTAACTGAAAAAGAAAAGAAAACTTCAATCCTAAACCTGTGTATAAGCAAACCGAATCCAGTCCTGGTGTGTGACTCAATTAGGGTTCGGGTGCTCAGTTTTGGCCCAGAAGGAAGGGAAGAGAGGGGGGCGGGCATACCTGGGCAGCTGGGAGTAGGGCGGCGGCGGTTGGCAAGGCTGTGTTCAGCCGACCGAATCCAGTCCTAGGGTAGGCGAGGTGAATGGGAGCGGGGCACCGGGAGCCTGTGTCATCGGCGTGCGGGGACGGGACGCCGGGGGCCGGGCGCGGGGCGCCGGGAGCCTACATCGTCGGCGCGTGGGGGAGGGCGCCGGGGGCCGGGTGCGGGACCGCTGGAGGTTGAAGGCTCCTCGCTCGCCGGTGGCGTCGCCGCTCCTCTGGAAACCCTAGGGCGGGTGCGCGGGAGGGGGCGAGGGGGCACGGGTGCAGGGAGGGGGCGCAGAGATGGGGCGCGCGGGTGCGGGGAAGGGGCGCGGGCCGGCGTCGGCGGGGAAGGGGCGCGGGTGCGGGGCAGCATGACGACGTCGGAGGAGAAGAGAGCGCCCAAATGAAAACACCTGTGCATCCTCGTTTTTATAGACAGGATGATTTGTAGGTGCGGTTTCTGATCCAGCCACCCCTACAAATGTATTTGTAGGGGCGGTTCCTGATCCAGCCGCCCCTAGAAATATATTTTTATTTTTTTTAAATTGTTAATTCTGTATTATAAAAACAATTGTGACCAAAATAAAAGTAATATAAAAACAATTATGTATATGCACAAATATAATATTTTGTATTATTATATATATGAAGAAATATATATATATATATAAACAATTGTAGTCAAAACAATATAGAAAATAAAAAAAACAAAAATTAAAAATTTGAATTTTAAAACTTCGACTACAATTTTATGACATTAAATGAAATAAAATGAAAATGTTGTAAACATAAAAGTTGTATAACTCATCGACATGTACGACTTTTATTTTGGTCATCTTGTCATGTGACTTTGTTTGAACGATTCAAATTTTGAAATTCAAATAATTTCAACTTGAAATAATATTTTGAAAGAGTAAATGATTTCAGATGAAAAACTCATGAATAGCAATGTTGTAGAACTCATCAATATGTACAACTTTTATTTTGATCATATTTTCATTTGACCAAATTTGACCGTTGTAATTTTGAATTTCACTAAATGGCAACTTCAAACAAGATTTTGAAACCTTAAATGATTTCAACAATAAAAGTCGTGAACATAAAAGTTGTTGAACTCCTCATTGTCTACAACTTTTATTTTGGTCACTTCTTCATGTGACAAAGTATTAGTAAACATTGTTTATAAATTCACATATGACTCATAGTTTTATGAACTATACGAGAAACATGTTGATTTGTGAACAATGTTTACTATCACTTTGTCGGAAGAAGAAATGATCAAAATAAAAGTTGTAGATCTTGATGAGTTATACAACTTTGGTATTCATCACTTTTTCAGATGAAATCATTTAATGGTTGAAAATCTCGTTCGAACTTGTAATTTTTTTAAATTTGAAAATTTGAAGTGCTCAAACTTTGTCAAATGAAAAGAATGACCAAATCAATGCACAAACTTGATAGGGCAAGATTTTAGAAAATTTTAGGAAAAAAATCATCACATTTGGAGTTAGTATGAGGGAGAAAGACTAGTTATAAATTTTACCTAGAGATTAAAAAGAAAAATCACAACTGTTCATGATGATCAATGATGAACAAGTGTGATTTCTCTTTTTAATCTATGGCTGAAACTTGTAACTAGTTTTTCTCCCTCATACTAACTCCAAATGTGATTGTTTTTTTTCCTAAAATTTTCTAAAATCATGCTCTATCATTTCAGTCTAGTCATCTATCTTTGTCACTAATTTTGAATAATTCAAATTTTAAATTTCAGAAAATGACAGCTTCAAACCTGATTTTCAAACACTAAATGATTTTAGCTGTAAAGGTGATGAATATAAGAGTTATATAACTTGTCAAGATCTCCTACTTTTATTTTGATCATTTCTTCATTTCATAAAGTGTTAAGTGGTTTCATAAAGTTTTAGTAGTAATAGAGTGGATGTTCAAATAGAGTCATCTGGATGTTGCAAAGGGTAGTCTCACATGCATAAAATGTAGTCTCACACACATACCAAAATATAGTCTTACACACGTACATAAATATATAGTCTCACACGCATGCATAAATAAAGTCTTACAAACACACACTTACACAAACACTCCACGTTCAACAACTAGCTAGCCCACTGTAACGACTTTCCCCTTGACACCTTTTCGTTCCCACGGTATTATGTCTTTGGGGAGGTTCTTTTCCACAACACTGATCTTCTTAGGAAAGTCTGTGAATAGCGGTATCTCATCATAGTTATTATAAGCTTCAACATCGTCCACGCCATCAACTCCAATGATGTGTTGTTTCCCGGAGGCAACCACGTGCTTTGTCTTCTTCTTCGGAGGGAGGTTACTTTGTGGGTCAGACATATAGAAAACTTGTGCGACACGTGAAGCGAGCACCCAAGGGTCATCTTGGTAGCCTAGATTCTCGAGGTCCAAGACTCTCAATCCAATCCAGTTGGTGTTGTTTGATCCAACGACATCGAAACAGGGCCACCGTTATATCCCTTCCATAGTCAAGTTTCCATATCTCTTCAATGATGCCAAAGTATTAGATCTTTCGCCCTAATCCATCGAGAGTCTCTATTCAAACGCCGCTGTTTTGGTTCACATATTTACTATCCTTTGCGTGGATATAATACGTATACCCATTGATGTCATAAGCATTCCAAGATGTCACTTGTCTCGATAGCCCCTCCACCAACGTACTGATGGTAATAGAGTCTATGGTTTCTCCAGACGGTATATTTTGGTCCTTCAACCATGTAGTTAGTCGTTGCTTGTGTTGTTTCATGACCCAATCATCCGAACGGTCATTTCTCTCCGCCATAATGATAGCCAAGTGTTCATCAATATACGGTTGCATCAGTTGTGTACTCTACAAGACACTGTAATGCGCCCTACTCACTTCTTTGTAATCATGGTCGATGAACACTTTTCTACCACTGGTGCCCTTCCCAGCCAACCTACCTTTGTGACGAGAATCGGGTTTACCAATCCCTTTCTGTACTTTTAGGTACTCTTGACAGCACTCGACGACTTCTTCAGTACTGTAACCCTCTATCATGGAGCCCTCTAGGTATGCTCGATTATGCACGTATCGACTTAGAACCAACATGAATCGCTCGTAGGACCACATTTCATGCAAGTAGCAAGGGCCAAGCGCCTGTATTTGATGAACCATGTGAATCATGAGATGTGGCATTATATCAAAAAAGCAGAAGGTAAACACATCTCCAGTTGGTTTTGTGTCTCCACCACAAATTCATGTAGGTCACTCAGCTCTTCCTTGCCAATCGTCTTCTATGAGATCTTCGAAAAGAAGTAGCACATGCGGGTGATGGCCATTTTCAAGAACTCTGGATTTATAGCCCTGATTGCAATAGGTAGAAACACTGTCAGCATCACATGGCAATCGTGAGCCTTGCAGTGTGTTATTGACAAGTCTGGGGCGTTGTCCGGAGAGGGTTCAATCTCTGGGGCCTTGCAGTGTGTCAGCATCTCTGTTATGACATCTCTCCAGAGAGGGTTCAATCTCCGAGGCGTTGTCATAAAATCTAAAGAACAATTTGCTGCGGTACTTGTGACTTGTCTTTAAGAAGCGTTAGTTCCTTAGGTAAACTATCTTCTTGGATGCATCCAGGTACACCCATGTAGTACCATCCAAGCAAACCAAGCATCACGTCTTCTCTTTGATCTGTCTAGACAAAGCAAATAGCACGGGGGTAATCATTGGTAGTAACAAATATTATTGCTCTACATATGAAGTCCTCCTTTCGGAACGCATCGTATATCTGCTCCCTATGCCTCCATAGCCTCTCCATTTCTTGCATCAAGGGCTCGAGGAACACGTTTATATCAATGCCTGGTTGTTTAGGGACAGAAATAAGAATAGTGAGGAGAATGTACTTTCTCTTCTGACACAACCATGTTGGGATGTTGTACATGGTCAAGATCACTGGCCATGTGCTGTGGTTGCTCATCCTCTCATTGAAGGGATTCATTCCATCGGTGCTCAAGCCAAACCATACATTCTTTGGGTCATCGCTGAATAAAGTGGTTGGGGCATGCATGTATTTTTTCAACCCCCATTGTCAATGGAGTTATGACCTTCTTTGCTTGGTATGTGCTGGCGGGAACTGAGTTTGGTTGTGGCAGCACCCATGACAGGAGATGCAATAGATCATTGAAACTACAGTCTGACCAGCCGTACTTAGCCTTCAGGATGAGCAGCTCAAGCACGAAACGTAGCAATGTCCAATGTGTCAGATAGCCCTTTTCAACACCATACACAGTCTCCTTCGATGCTTTTGTCACTCTTTCCAAATTTTCTAAACCTTTCGGGCTATTTAGTAAAATCTCTGGTCCAAGGGTTCGAATCATGTCCTCTAAATCATCTTCATCCCCGACACGTGCTCCACCATCATTATTGGCACCACCTTCGTCGTTATCATCCCAACCACCAGCATCACCACCTTGTTCATTACCAAACTCGAAATCCATTCGTGCATCAAGCTCTGCTGAATATTGGGACAGGGATTCTATGGTTTCGTCGTCGTTTTCCTCCTCATCCTCGTGGTTAACAATAATCGTTTCACCATGATGAATCCACACTGTGTAGTCCTCAACAAATCCTCGCATAATCAAATGTGATCTGATGATAGTCACATCTGTCCATGCCATACGGTTCTTGCAATCTTTACAGGGGCAAATAATTGTATCCTTATTCTCTTTCAATGTCGTTGCATGCTTCGTTGTGGCTTCAATAAATTTATCCACCTCTTCACGAAAACCTGCCTTGAACCTTAACAAACCATACATCCAAGAGTTTCTGTACTTCATCTTTTACAACAACAACAAAACAAACATTAAATGACTACTTATTCAGATATATATAAAAATGAATTAAAATAATAATTATTTGAGAATAATTGTATATACTTTAGATATATATGAATATAAATCTAATATAATTACATGAAGCATACAAACACACCATGGTAGAGGAAAATTAATTAATGGCCTATTTATCCATAAATAATTAAAATACATATTTATTGATTACAATAAACAATTTCAAAGACAACAATTAGCAATAATTATACTTTATCCAATATCTTTCATACAAACCCTAGTCCAATTTCATCAAACATAAATTTACAAAAACGAAATTAATAAAAAATCAAACCCTAGATCTAGATCATCATGCACATGAAACATCCATAAAACTAACTAATTGTTCACTAAAATTAAAAAACATGGACCAAATAAGGGTATGATCTTGTTCCCCTCCTTAATTTACCCTAGTACATTTAAAACTTAGGTCTAATTTACTTCATAAGTAGCTCAAGCCCCATAGAAGAGAGAGAAAAACAAAACTCTAATTACTCACTAACCAACCATTAAAACTTCAAAAAAAAAGTGTGGAATAGCATTTTCTTACCTTCTATAACCTCTCCACCAAAATATTTGAGACCAAAACCTTCCCCCCTTAGTAGAACAATTTTTGGGAGGTGCCCAAGGCCTCCCCACCTTTCCTTCATGGGTTGGAGTGAGTGACCCGAGGAGGAAGAATGTGCTGCATCTGTTTTATATGGGGGGCATTTGTAGGGGCGGCTGGTGATTGAGCCGCCCCTATAAATCGGAGCTATAAATACGAGGCTATTTGTAGGGGCAGCTCAATCACCAGCCGCCCCTACAAATCAGACCTCATTTGTAGGGGCGGCTCGTATCACCAGCCGCCCCTGCTGTTCCATTTGTAGGGGCGGTTGGTGTTTGGACACCCGAGCATGCCACTAGAGGCGGCTCCATCACCAGCCACCCCTACAAAAAAAATCAAACCGTTGCTAAAAAACATTTTTACGTAGTGATTGATCCGAACAATGAATGGAAAATTAACATGATGTATCATACCCTGCAGACTTGAATCCCTCCGCTGGCCCTGGGCAGCTGGGCGTAAGGAACCACGGGCCTGGCGCCACGGCCGGCGTGGTGATGCAGTGAGAGCAGCGAGCTTGGAGCAGCGCTGTTTCTTACAGGAAGATGAGAGAGAGAGATCCAGATCTGCTGGTGCCCTCGGCCACCACTGGAGCAGGTTCATGGCAGCGAGCAGCCAGCCCTGGGGGAGGAGCAGCCGCAACATGTACACGTGCACAAAACACACCGTGAGGCCGTGGCTGTGACCCGCAGCACGTAGGTGGGAACACTAGTAAAAAACGAGCTGTACTCCCAGTTGGGAAACCCCTTCAGTCCTGGTTTCCCAACCGGGATCATGAATGCGGAACTAAAGGGCCCCTTCTTTAATCCCGGTTTCTGGGCTGGCCCTTTAGTCTCGGTTGGTATTACCAACCGGGACTAAATGTTTTTTTTTCTATTTTCAATTGATGATTCGTTTTGGTTTTCGAATAAGTTTTCCAATACGCATTCTACGCTGCTAATAATATACGTATTCTACACGCTTATAATGTTCAAACATTTTGTACAAACTAAAGTATGAAACTAACGTATATATTACATGCATATACATATATTGTACGTTATTTTATGTACATATAATATGTATATATATATTACAAATAAAGCTTGCATTGTATATTCTATCATATCCTTGGGATAACAAATTTACTCCATCTGGTTTGGCTTCTATGTTTCGTTCACGTCATTGTAGAACTCACCGGCGGGGTTTAAGACCTGGTCATTAAGAAATCCTGCTATGGTCTCTTGAATTGCTATCAGTTGGTCACGTTGTATGACTTTTTCCTTCAACCATAGAGTCTTCAATAAAAGTTAAAGGAAAGTATTAATGTATGTATATGTATATATATATATATATATATATATATATGTGTGTGTGTTGGTCACGTGATTACTTATATATATGAGCAATAAAAGAAATTGTGAATATATGAATATATTTATATAACGTACTTTGATGATCTCTTCAGGAGTTCTTTTTGCGTACGCCATGATGAACTCGCAAACATAGTATCCGCAGTAGTTGTTCCCCTGTTCTTGCCTCAGAACCCACTTTTACGAGAAAAAAGATCCGGTGAATTGAAAGCATGCATGGTGTTAATTGAATTATATATATATATATATATATATATATATATATATATATATATATATATATATATATATATATATGTAGCTAGTACTTACTTTGTGTGCGATTACATCCAGTGGCGCATTGCAATGTTTCATGTGGTGTTCCTCAATGAAACTTTTCCAAACACTGCGCCCAATAAAATAAAAATTAATTTGGCCTTTAATAATTGTTGCAGTTAAGAGATCGGGGTATATATAGTTGCTAGAGAGACCAAATTACCCTTGGATAATATCTATCATGTCTTGGTACTCTGTTTGCTCTTTTCTTAACGAGTCTAAGATGCTCAACCGAACTATTGGCCATATCGATGACCATCAATATCCAGTGATTGCTGCATATGTTTTTATACACAAATATGATCGACATTAACTAGAGTCAACATATATATATATATATATGGGAGGATAGCTTAGCTAGTAAGCAAATAATTGAACAAATATCCATATGATCGACATTAATTATTTAACACTCACTTGAAGTTGTAGGGGAAGAGTATGTCCTTGTTTTGTTGGTTCACTAAGAACCTCATGAGATTTTTCTCGAGTTCAGCTTTCCATTGAGGCGGGGGATTAGGGTGTTTGAATACGACATTTGGATCAACGAAACCAACATCATTATCCTTTCTCTTTCTGAGTTCTGTCATCTCATATCTGCATATATAAAAATATAGTGTGAGGATATATAATTTATATATATACATGTAGCTTTATATATATACACTTTAATAGTAGAAAATAATCACACTTACAGACAATAGCAGCTAATGAGACTTTTGTCGAGAGAGTCCAGGTGGCATAGTTGGTGTAATTCTAAAAACTCGACATATATAACGTCATCGCCACTGGAAGTAATGTTGGTTTCTAACTCTGACAGAAACAAAGTTCTCTCCCCGTTCACACGCCGCCATGTACCACTTGTTTAGCAGGTACATTTGCGTACCCAGTTCACCTAAGGCCTCAGGGTTGTATAGACTCTTTCCATGTTCAAATTTCTTCCAAGGATCCACTTTCGGAGCAGATGGTCCTTCAGCGAGCACTTGGGCAAGGTCCAAACCGGTATCCTCATAAAATCGAGCCAGGTCCTCAAAATCGACGTCCAGTAAGTCTAAGTTTGAACCATATTTATTACGAATGACAAGAGGGGGGACTGATTGTTGCGATTATTGTCCGAGTTGTGCAACACATTTCCCTGCTCTAGTTTTTTTCTACGCTGCCTCAAATGACTTGGTGAGAGAGCGGTCATAGTCCAATTTTAGCAGGGTCTTTTGAGATTCCCACTTTTTCTGGTCCACCTTCTTTCTTAGAAGATCTGGAGGTAGGTAGAAGTACGATTTCTCCGGGTTCTCCCTCGCTTCTCATTGCTTTCTTACTTTTTTGAAGAAACTGCTCACATCTTTTGTACTGCATCATTTAGTTCCTTTTCACTTTTCTCGTAAGACAATTTTTGGAAAATAACTAGATTAGAGGAGGCTTTCTTCTTTGCTGGCTGGTGGGCCAACGGCTTCATTTGCGGGGCGGACCTCTTAGGAGCTGGCTGCTTCTTGGTCATGAAGGGAGGCGGGGCAGCCGTTGGAGACCTCCTTGGAGGCGTTGGAGGCCTTGGAGACCTCCTTGGAGGTGGCGGCGGTGGCGGCATTGCATAATCATTGCCCGGAGCACTATGATGATCTGGAGATTGAATAATTGGACTTAGGTTGGCGGAGGCCCTGCTGTGTGAGTACAAAAAAGAATAATTAGGTATAAGAAATTGTTATTATTAATCATGCATGTCAATAGAAAATTAGTGAAAAAATTGTTTCGTTCACTTTTGTCCGCACCTATTGTCTGGCAGTTGAGGAAGCGGCGGTGGACTAGAGACCCCAGGAATAATGATGTAGCGCTTGCGCCATAGTATGAATGTCTTCTCTGCTTCTCCTAGAGTCTTCTCCCCATCACCTCCTGGAATGTCAAGAGCCAGATCACTAAAACCTTTGTTAACTCTATCCACTGAGACGCTAACATATCCAGGTGGTATTATTGCCCCATGGATTCTTGGTGTCTTGGTAGGATCTGGAGGAGAAAAAACACCGAGAGCCACCATGATTGTGGCATTCTCTTTTGGAATATGTAGCTCACATGATGTAAACGGTGCAGTGATGTCATCCACGGGGAAACGTAGCATTGCGTCATCTTGATTTGGCAACTCCGTGGAAGCGCAGCTGCTTTTCAACTGATCAGGGGGGCTAATATTAATGTTGATTCCTAGATCTGATGCCTGCCTTTGGGCACTCATTGCTATTTGCACTTGCTTTATGATTTCGTCCTGCATTCTAGCTTGCATGTCTTTTTCGCGCTCCTATGCTTGAAGCAACGCCTCCCGTGACTCACGAACATATTCCTCCAACCTGCTGATCTGCACTGCTTCCTCATCCTTCCTTCTCTACCGGCTTCTGTAGGTATCTCTGTCGTTAGGGAAACCATGCTCCCAAGAAATGTTCCGTCCTAAACCTCTCGTTCGGCCACTGTGTTCAGCAGTCCCGATGGCATACGTCAGTTCATCCTTCTCTCTATTGGGCCTAAACGCACCAATAGCTTTAGCTTGTAGAGCATAAGAAAATCTTTGTGTTGCTCTTTCGAGTTTTGGGCCATGAACCAGCTTCCCGGTCTCTAGGTCCAGTCTTCCCCCATGAGCGAAAAACCAATTCTTCACGCATTTGGGCCAATTGAGTGATTCTGGTGTGATACCCTTGGCAAGAATGTCCGCTTCCATTTTTTCCCACTTGGGAATGGCAGTCGCGTAGCCACCTGATCCCATGCCATGGTGGTATACCTTATAGTCAGGCATTCTCTTGGTTCCTTCTCACCCTGTTCCTCACCCTCTTCCGATGTCTTGTACTGTACAAAATCATTCTAGTAGGGCCTCAACTTCGCGAGCGGGCCCCTAGTATTGAAATTGGGCGTTAGGTTCTTCTTGACGTATTTCGTGTATAGGGATTTCTTCCAAGTCTGGAATTGTGTGGCCATCTTCTTCATAGCCCACTTTCGAACTAGCTCCTTCAATTCATCATCATTGATATCATCATAATCATCCGCTTGCAACGTGAAATGTTGAAGGATATCATCCCAAATTAAATTCTAATCAAGATCAGAGACAAAACTAACATGAGGCTCGTTGATCTTTTGCTTCCATCCATGGGCACTGATCGGAAGTCTGTCCCTTACAAGGCACCCACAGTGTTGCACGAATTTCCTTGCATGTGGACCAAGTGGTTCGCCTGTCTCGATATTGAATTCCGATATTATGTAGCGCCCCTCCAATGGCTTTTTCGGGCCTCAAATATTTTTGCTTTTCACCGTTGTGGTCGTCGATCTAGAGGGCTACATTTAAAAAAAGAATAAATAAATATCATGTGTACACATAATAGATGATAGATATTCAAATATATATATATATAATATTCAAATATATATATATAAATATATATACCTCGCCAGTATTTTCTTGCACAATATTTTCTTGGTTATCTTCAAGAGCCAGGTATTGACTCCCATCATCTAGCATCCTGCTGGTCACCATCGGCAAATTGAGTGCCGGTGTTGATAATATCCATCATTTCTTCATCCATGTTGTTCTCTGGGGCAGCCATCTAGCTTTTACACCACTAGATATATCTATAAAAAATAAAAACTATATCTATAAAATGGACTCCTGCCAGACATGCCACCTCGAGGATAGTAACATTTGTAGATGACATTTATAGGTTTGAAGTTATCAAATATCCATCAAATTCTAGCTCAAAAACATGTTTAAATAAATAACCATCCGTACTAGTTGACCTTGCTTACGTGATCATCTCGGTGAGCATTTCTCCACCGGACGGCACCGTATTTGGCCACGGAAGAGCTCCGATTCTACGAGGAAGGGAACACGGTATTCCACGACCGTTGCCGCTCTCCCTCATAGAATCAAAGCTCCTCCTTGATGTCCGTTACCGCTCGGCAGAGAACATGCTAGCCGAGATGAACACGGTCTGCAAGTTCAACTAGTACGGATTTTCTACAATTTTCTAACTATTTTCTAAGTTTTTCATTTCATGGAAAAATTAATTCTAAAAAATAAAAGGCATGATTTCTAAGTGACCTGCTCGACATCGGCGAGCTCGCGAGCGGCGGCGTCCGCTTGATATATATTCGTATTGTACTTCATGCAATTTTTCAACTTTGTACTCCTACATCAACGGCGTAGTTTCGCATGACACGGTCTCCTAAATTATGTTGTAACCATTAATTTATTTTATATTATATTATTGATATTTATGAACTTATGATAATTGAATAGTACATTTAATTACAAATCTAACAGTATCAGAATTTTCCAATTTGCATTATAATAGTTCAAATTTGTTAGTCAAATATTGGTCAAAGATATTAAAGTTCGATTCTTGATATACATGTGCGCCTTATAAAAAATAGGGGAACTAATCTATAAATTGAAGACTTATCAAATTTTTTCTTGCTTATATGCCGAATTGAGTAGCAAATTTTTATAACTGTTTACCGAGTTGGTAAATAGATTTTACCGAAATACATGTGAAATTTTGGTATGGCATACCCTTTAACAAAATTCTAGATCCGCCACTGATCACTCACACACATGTACAACATGATCATCGTTATATCACACACATATATACACATATATACACTGTATCCACCACTGATCACTGAGGACGAGGAAGGAGAGGATGCTGACATATGGCACGCATGAACGACGGTGGCGAGGCCGGCGGGGCGTGACGAGCTCGAGGCGAGGCTAGTGGGGTGACGAGTGAGGATGGCACGGAGACGAGGCCAGCGGGGTGACGAGTGAGGATGGCACAGAGGCGAGGCCGGTGGGGCGTGATGAGCTCCAACGAGGGAGACGATGAGCGCGCGGCGATGCAGCGCGTGGAGCCAGGGACGACACGCGAGTGACAAGGCGGTGATGACGAGGATGAGGCACTTCGGTGAGGACGAGGGATGAGCGACTAGACAGAGAGAGGAGGCATGCCCGTGCAGGCTGGGGACGAAGCGCGAGTGACGAGGTGGTTTTGACGACGACGGAGGCGGTTCCAGATCAGATCTGGGTGAGGGGCGAGGACGACGGTGGCAGATTTGGATCTACGCATCGCGTTCGGACGGGAGAGGCGTGAGCCGGCCGGGCCACCGGCGGAGATGGTGAGAGAGGTGCGCGTGTGTGGAGGTGGTGCTAGAGGCGATGAGGAGCAGTGGCGGCGTGGTGGCTCTCGACAAAGAACAAGAGATGATGGTGGGGGAAAGAGAGGGGGCGATATATAGGGGGACCTTTAGTCCCGGGTGAAGCCACAGCCCGGGACTAAAGGTCCTTTAGTTCCGGGTGATGGCTAGAACCGGGACTAAAAGTCTAACTTTTAGTTCCGGGTGCAGCCACGGCCCAGGAGTAAAGGGAATTTTGGCGGGCCGCGAAAACACAACCCATCTTTAGTCCTGGGTGGTTGATTCACCCGGGAGTAAAGGTGGGCTGCGGTTTGGCTTCCCACCAGTTTCTAGAAGTTTTTTCTTTTTTATATATTTCTTTTATATAAATATGCAGAGAGTTGTTAATTGCCTAGTAAATCAAATATTAGCAAAAAATTACAAAAAGAATTCCTGGACCTGGTTTTGCATTATTGTACATAAGAAAAATCTGTAACCTAAACTCTTTTGTTTTACCGTATAAATATTTAACATAGTGTAAATAATAATCATAATTTTCACCATGCAAAAATGTACTACTTAATTAAAATCATTAAAACTATTGCTTTTCGACAGGAAATTAGTTTTCACATCTTATTGACGTTGATCATTTGTTTTTTCATCACACATTCTCCACAGGAAATCCACCATCAAGCAGAAAATTCATTTAAATCGTAGAAAATATGAATACACGATAGAAAAATCTGAAGTCACAATTATTACATAATAGGTCTAATACATCACTATATCAAGCGGGAACAACAATGATCTTCTTCTTAACGTATATCCTTTGGTTATGATCGCGCCGTAACCATGGAGTGTCCTCATCATTTAGCTGGATGCTTGGGTCTTTGTTTACTGTGAAGGGTGGAATTCGGTCATCCTTTTCATAATCTTCTGATATGTTTGACTTGTCTTCAATTCCGACGATGTTTCTTTTCCCTGAAAGAACTATGTGGCGCTTTGGCTCATTGATTGGGTCATTGTTGTTTTCCCCTCTCTTCAGTTTTGTAGACATGTCCTTGACATAGAACACCTGATTCACATCCTTGGCAAGTACGAACGGTTCGTCTTTGTACCCAATATTGTCGAGGTCCACGGTTGTCATTCCATACTGGTTGTCGACTGCTACCCCGCCTCCAGTCGCCTTTACCCATTGGCACTTGAACAAAGGTACCTTAAAAGTAGGTGCATAGTTTAGTTCCCATATCTCCTCTATGCGGCCATAATATGTTTGCTTATTTCTATTAGGGTCGGTGGCATCTATGCGGACACCACTGTTTTGGTTGGTGCTCCTTTTATCTTGGGCTACTGTGTAAAATGTATTCCCATTTATCTCGTACCCTTTGTATGTGAGGATATGCCACGATGGCTGCCTAGCCAACAAATACAGTTGCTCATCAATACTCTCATCACCCTGACATTTTTTTCGCAACCAGTCGCTGAAAGTTTCCATGTGCTGACGCGTAATCCAAGCTTCAGACTTCCCTAGAAACTCGGATCGGAGCAACTCTTTATGTGTCTCGAAATACGGATCCACCAAGGAGGAGTTTTGCAGAACTGTGTAGTGTGCTTTATTAAAATAATTGTCCTACATACCAATATATGTTTTCTTCCCTAGTGTCCCCTTTCCACTTAGTCTCCCCTCGTGTCGTGATTCAGAAACACCAATCGGGTCAAGGTCGGGAATAAAGTCAACACAAAACTCAATGACCTCCTCTGTTCCATAGCCCTTGGCGATGTTTCCTTCTGGCCGAGCACGGTTGTGAACATATTTCTTTAGGACTCCCATGAACCTCTCAAAGGGGAACATGTTGTGTAGGAACACATGACCGAGAATGCTAATCTCCTTGACCAGGTGAACTAGAAGGTGTGTCATGATATTAAAGAAGGAAGGAGGGAACACCAACTCAAAGCTGACAAGACATTGAACCACATCATTCTATAGTTTAGCTAGATCCATTGGATCGATTGCCTTCTGAGAAATTGTATTGAGGAATGCACATAGCTTCACAGTGGCTAGACGTACATTTGGAGGTAGAATTCCTCTTAATGCAACTGAAAGCAATTGCGTCATGAGCACGTGGCAGTCATAGGACTTTAAGTTTAGGAATTTCTTCTCTGGCACATTTATTATACCCTTTATATTCGAGGAGAATCTAGATGGTACCTTGATGCTTGCTAGGCATTCAAACATGCTTTCCTTCTTTTCTTTGCTAAGAGTGTAGCTGGCAGGACTTAAGTAATGGCTTCCATCATCTATTTTCTCTGAATGCAGGTTGTCTCGTTCTTTCAAACACCGTAGGTCCTGTCGTGCTTCAAGTGTGTCCTTAGGCTTCCCATACACACCCATGAAGCCTAGCAGGTTCACACAAAGATTCTTCATCAGGTGCATCACGTCGATCATGCTACGGACCTCTAGGACTTGCCAATAGGGTAGCTCCCAAAATATGGACTTCTTCTTCCATATGGGTGCGTGACCGTCGGTGTCGTTCGGAACAGGTTCACTACCATGTGCCTTTCCAAATACTACTTTCACATTCTTGACCATATTGAGTACATCCTCACCAGTTCGGTTGCCCGACTTGGTCTAGTGGTCTGCCTTACCTTTAAAATGCTTGCCTTTCTTTCTTAGGGGGTGATTCGTAGGAAGAAATCGACGATGGCCAAGGTACATGACCTTTCGACATTTTTTCAAGAATATACCTTTAATGTCATCGAAACAGTGCGTGCATGCATTATATCCCTTGTTTGATTGTCCTAAAAGATTACTTAGAGCAGGCCAATCATTGATTGTTACGAATAATAATGCTCGCAGGTCAAAGTGCTCCTGTTTGTGCTCATCCCACATACATACACCTAGTCTATTCCACAAAAGTAGAAATTCTTCAACTAGTGGCCTCAGGTACACATCAATGTCGTTGCCAGGTTGCCTTGGGTCTTGGATGAGCATTGGCATCGTAATAAACTTACGCTTCATGCATAACCAGGGAGGAAAGTTGTAGATATATAGAGTAACAGGCCAAGTGCTATGACTACTGCTCTGCTCCCCGAAAGGATTCATACCATCGTACTTAAAGCAAACCTTAAGTTTCTTGCGTCATTTGCAAAATCCGGGAATTCTCTATCGATTGCTCTCCACTGGGACCCATCAGCAGGGTGTCTCAACATATTGTGTACTTACGGTCTTCTTTGTGCCATCACAACAACTTTGCATGGTCTTTATTTCTGAACAGACGTTTCAAGCGTGGTATTATAGGAGCATACCACATAATCTTGGTAGGGATTTTCTTTGTGGGACGTTCACCCTCAACATCATCAGGGTCATCTCGCCTGATCTTATACCGCGATGCATGACATACCGGGCATGCATCTAACTTCCGTACTCCTCGCCACGGTAGAGGATGCAGTCATTAGGACATGCATGTATCTTCTGGATTTCTAATCCCAAAGGGTAGACTACCTATTTTGCTTCGTACGTAGTGGCGGGCAATTCGTTATCCTTCGGAAGCATCTTCTTTTGGATTTTCAGTAACTCCCCAAATCCCTTGTCAGATACACCATTCTTTGCCTTCCATTGCAGTAATTCCAGTGTGGTACCCAATTTTTTCTGCCCCGCATCACAAGTTAGGTATAGCAATTTCTTGTGATCCTCTAGCATGCGCTCGAACTTGATCTTCTCCTTTTCACTTTCACATTCTCTTTGTGCATCACGAATGGCCTGACCAAGATCATCAGCGGGCTCATCTTCTGCCCCTACCTCTTCTTCAGCTTCCCCCATTGCAGTATCATTGAAGGCACCATATTCAGCAATTATGTCATCATCGTTCCATTGTTCTTCTTTACCTTCTTCCATTACAACCCCGGTTTCTCCGTGCTTTGTCCAACAAATATAGTTTGGCATGAAACCCGACTTCAACAAGTGTGAATGAAGACTCCTTGAGCTAACACATTCCTTTAAATTCTTACATATGGCACATGGGCAGCACATGAAACCATCGCGTTTGTTTGCCTCGGCCACACGTAAGAACGAATGCACGCCCTCAATGAACTCTTGGGAGCGGCGATCAGCATTGTACATCCAATGCTGGCTCATCTGCATTACATGACATACATACCATATTAAAACATAGAACATAATTAGTTAATTATACGACATGCATGCCATCACACAAGGTATTAATTTATGAAAGTCTCGCTACAATGTAGACAATCCCAACTACCACTAAAAAAACTAAAGCTAAAATACACTTCAGCAGCATAAGGATTTCGTGACCAATCCCAACTAAAACAGACAGATCATGCGTTTGTTCAACATCTATGGGCTTCTTCCCGTAGGATCACTGCCTCATCAGCCGCCGTAGCCGCCTGTGCAAGAGAGTTTTACACGTGTTCAACATACTCTTCCTCCCAGTACCAGCCTGAACATCCAGTGCCATCCCACTGAAATTAAAACAAAAAATTAGAACTTTAATCACAATCATCATGAAAATAAGTATAAATTATCCATAATCATCAAATACGACAAAATAACTCACATTGCGATCCAGATACTTGTAGAAGATACGGTCCTTGTTGGGACACTTCTTCCTCACCTAGTACTCTATCATAATCTTCTCCTCACATTTGCCGCATGCAATGAGAGGGAGGTCCGGCCTTAGTCGCTTTGGAACCCGATGAGAGGCCGAGGACCCGGAAGCAGTTGTCATCTACTCTCTATACTCATTTTAATATAATATAAATTTCTCATTTTATAAACAAATAAAATTAAAAAAACTCTAAAATTCTCTATATCTCTAAACCAAGAAGTGTGCTATGCATGCTACAAATGAAAGCTGAATACTAGTTTTGAATAACTACTTTAACCTTCCTTCATCCAAATATGCAAACTTTAAAGTGATTTTGAGCTTAAATGGCTTACAAATAAAAAAAATTCCACCATAAAAAACCACATATATTTAGTCCACAAAATGAGATATGCTACTGATGAAACATGAGAGTATAAAGTTGGTAACCTTTACAACCGAAGAATCGATGGAGGAATCGAAGAAAATCTTGTGATTACCGGCGATGAGGAAGAAGAGAGGCCGGCGATGAAGCAAGAACACTGAGGTCGATGTGGCTCGGGCTCGGGGAAGAACAAGGGGTATATAGGAGGGGACCTTTAGTCCCGGTTGGAGACAGAAACCGGGACTAAAGGTCCCTTTCTAATCCTGGACGGAGCCTCCAGCCGGGAGTAGACTTTTACTTTTAGTTGGAGGGACCAACCGGAAGTAAAAGTTAATCTTTAGTCCCGGTTGGTAGCTCCAACCGGGACTAAAGGTCTCCTGCAGCAAAAGCCTGCCACAGTAGCTGTTGGGCAGGGATCTTTAGTCCCGGTTGGAGCTACGAACCGGGACTAAAGGTCTCTCTAGTCTCGGGCGCGAAAAATACCAGGACTAAAGCCAAATTTCGAAGTGAATCAAAAGCCATTTCTCTACTAGTGGAAGGTGGTGTCGTTGTTGCAGACGAAGATGCATCATTGGCAATGCCATGTTTCCATCTGCTCAACAAAGTGACGGTATAAATACTATCAGTGACCCCTCGGTTCCTTGGCAGTTCATGATCTGCATCCATTGCCAGGAGTGGAAATTTATTTGCTGGGAGTTTTTCGTTGTCTCTTAATTTCATGATGACTGTTGTAGCAATTTAGTGACAAAACTTAGTGAGTTGGTGGGGCTTATGAGAAGATGTGGCTTCACGAAATTGCTGAAAATAGGTTAGCGGGCGTCTCCTATTTAAGTATAGTAGATATATAATCTGCGGACGGATCTGCGGCAAGCGATGGATTGGCTCGCACGCATGGCAACATAGCACATAGTAGTTTCCTTCTTGCTCATGCGAGATTGTCTCATACGCATGCGAGATTGTAAGACTTCAGAGCACTTGAATCGACGAACACGAACTCGCAACCATCTCTGAGACTGGACTTAGGGCTCCGGCTTGAACCAGTATAACTCCTTATGTCTTTGAGTGCTACCATCGTCTTCCTAAAGCAGTGTGATACTCATAAATTCACTCGTTGGTTTATAAAACACTGACAAGCATCCAGTAGCACGTTCCACTACGTATGCAACTATTTCGCCATATAAAGTGTCCACATCAGCATCCACTAACACATCCAACTAACACATGTCATTACGTCTTCATTCAAGCTATTCACATCAGCAAACCACATCATTCACTAACATATACTCCCTCCATACTAAAAAAATAAAGTCATTTTGGACAAGGCTTGGGTCAAACATTGGGAATATAAATCATAAATAACTTTTAAGTTGTTGAGTTTGGAAATGTGAAAACCATATGTATGGATTTGTCTTAAAAAATACTTTCACAAAAATTTACATATATCACTTTTTGATAAATATCTTTATAAAAATAAGTAGTCAAAGTTATGCTTTGGAGACCGTGTCGCTGTTCAAAACGACTTTATTTTTTAGTATGAAGGGAGTATTTTGTTATCCATATCAGAATGCTAAATATCATCTCCTAACATGTATTATGATATTTATTCATTCATATAAGTAATATAAGTATTATAATTTCTACATGTAATTCCCACGGTAATACGCAGGTCATTCTTTGACCACTCAACGCTCATCAGAGGACGAAAAAGCCCATTAGAGCCCAAGTGCCCAACCAGCTTCACATCACGAGCGGAGCCGGTGGCGCTCGTTGCTGACTTTGGTTACCCCCACGACTCCACGAGCACACCTGTGGCGGTGGCGCCGAGGGCAGCGGGCCAGCGGCCTTGCGCGTCTGGTGGTCCGTGATGTGGCATCCCTGATCTGGCGTCGGCGTAGAATTTCTACCGGTCTCATCTCACATTCTCACTCCCGGCATGATAGACGTGTCTTGTCCGAGAAAATTTTTTGAGGTAAATTTCAATAAATAATTATTCAAATTATATACAAGTTAAGGTTAAGGATATAAAACTTGTAGCAATAGTTTTGTATTTAGGTCTAATATAAAATTAGTTCTTTAGCAAATAATAATATACTGTAACAGAAATAAAAGTTTAAATCTATTTTCTGTTTTTATAATCAATATATGTTTATTATTCTAGGACGGATGTATCATTTTGTTTGCTTCTACCTCCCCTTCATGTAATTCTAAGTCTTACTATGTCTCTTTCGTAGGATTGACTCTTTCTGTCTGACCGTCAGTTTACGGATGATAAGCTAAACTTCTGAGGAGATTAGTACCAAGATATTTCTGAAGTTGCTCCTAGAAACAGGAGACAAAGACTGACCCTCTATCGAAAACAATGGTAAGAGGAACTCCATGTAGGGTCACAACCCGATCAAAATACAACTTGGTATATTTCTAGCTGAATACCTTGTATCCACCAGGAGGAAATGAGCGGACTTGGTAAGGCAATCCACAATGGCCCAAATAGAGTCGTAGCCCTTGGACGTGCGGGGTAAACCCATAATAAAATCCATGGAAATATCTTTCCATTTCCAAACAGGGATGGGCAAGGGCTGTAGAAATTCGGGCGCACACATACGGTCCGCCTTAACTCTTCCACAAGTGTCACTCCGAGACGTACTTGGTAATATCCTGTTTCATATTTGGCCACCAATACAGGTGACGCAAATTATGATACATCTTGTTACTTCCTGGATGAATGGATAACTTAGAGTTATGAGCTTCATCCAAAATCTTTCTCTAACCTCCTCACTTGACGGAACAACCAATCTATTCTTGAACCTCACTACACCTTGATCATCAATACTAAAATGTGGACCACGTTCTTTGGCGATTAACTTCTTAATGTGAGGAATTCCTGAAGTATCTTGCCTTTACTCAATAATAATTTGCTCAAGTAGATCCGAAACTAGAGCAATGTGAGCTAGCACCTCAGCATGGTTGAGAGACAAAGGTGCTTCTTCAACTTGATACGACTTCTGGCTCAAAGCATCAGCTACCATATTAGCTTTTTTAGGATGGTAATGAACCTCCAAATTATAATCCTTGATTAGCTCCAGCCATCTTCGTTGCCTCATGTTCTGCTCGGACTGAGTGAAAATATATTTGAGGCTTTTGTGATCAGTAAAAATGTGTACTTTATTTCCCAACAAATAATGCCTCCAAATTTTTAGAGCGTGCACCACAACAGCCAGCTCTAAATCATGGGTGGGATAATTCATCTCATGCTTTTTCAGCTGACGTGAAGCATAAGCTATCACATATCCATCCTGCATAAGCATGCATCCCAATCCAGTCCTTGAGGCATCATAATACACATCAAATGGCCTGTCAATATCTGGTTGGGCGAGAACAGGAGCAGTGGTAAGAAAATGCTTCAGAGCTTGAAAAGCTTCTTCACAAGCCGGACTCCATACAAACTTGATATCTTTCTGGAGCAACTTGGTCATTGGTTGGGCTATTTTGGAGAAGTCAGGAATGAAGCGCCGATAATAACCAGCAAGACCAAGGAACTAACGGATCTGATGCACTGACTTTGGAGACTTCTAATTTAACACATCTTGCACCTTACTTGGGTCCACAGTGATACCCTCAGGTGTCAGAACATGTCCCAAAAGTTGCACTCGATCTAACCAAAACTCACACTTGTTGATTTTGGCATACAACTTGTGTTCCCTTAATCGAGTCAGTACTATCCGAAGATGTTGTGCATGCTCTTTGAGTATATCAAAATATCATCAATGAACACCACTATAAACTTATTCAACTCTGGCATGAAGACTGCATTCATGAGATACATGAAGAATGCAGGAGCATTGGTGAGGCCAAAAGACATGAGTAGGTATTCATAAAGCCCATACCTGGTAGAGAAAGATGTCTTTGGTATATCTTGTGGCCGGATCTTAATTTGATGATAACCTGAATGAAGATCAATCTTTGAATACACTTTTGCGCCAGCCAACTGATCGAACAAAGTATTAATACGAGGTAAAGGATACTTGTTCTTAATTGTTATCGCATTGAGAGGGCGGTAATCCACACACATCTGCAGAGTACCGTCCTTCTTCTTCACAAAAATAGCTGGACAACCCCATGGTGAAAAACTAGGACGGATAAAGCCCTTCTCCAATAATTTCTCTAACCGCTTCTTCATTTCTGCTAGTTCTTTCGGAGCCATGCGGTAGGGACGCCATGAAATAGGAGTAGTGCTAGGTTCTAACTCAATAGTACACTCCACGTCCCTATCCGGTGGCAACCCAGGTAGATCTTCAAGAAAGACATCCGAAAACTCATAGACCACAGGAATAGAAGCAAGATTAAGAGAAGCTTCAACATGAGCAACAAATGGTAAGGCTGGAGATGAGGGCATAAGGAGATACATCCTATCCTCGGAAGAAGGAAGCTGTAACTCAACAACTCTCTGCTTAAGGTTCAAGACTACCCCATAAACTCGCAACCAGTTCATACCCAGAATTGCATCTATGCCTTGCCCATGCAGCACCATGAACTGGAGGCGGTAAGTGTGAGTGTCTAGCACTAATCTTACTGTGTTCGTCCGAGTATTAACGCACAACTGCGCACCTAGAGTACTGATTCCATAGGCAATAGGAATAGCCATAAGAGATATATTGTGCCTCTATGCAAACCCCATGATCATGAATGAATGTGATGCACCAGAATCAAACAACACATAAGCTGGGTGGGAATCAATGGTAAACATACTAGCCATCACTGGTTTATTCTACAAAATCTCCTCAGCCTCAGTGAAGTTGACTTGTCCAGAGCGGCTTATGGGCACCATCTTCTTGATAATCGTCCTCTTAACCAGACGGGAGTTGTCTAAATGCTGGGAAGACTGCGCAGGCTGGTTCTATGGACACTCTCGAGCATAGTGGCCCTCCTTACCACACTTGAAACAAACGCTAGACTTGTTCCCCTATTGAAAGCTCTAGTTTGGTTTTGGTGAATTGATGAAACCCTAAGTGCTAACCTAGTTTATCAAGTGATCATAAGATAGGTAGCACATTCCAAGTGGTGAAAGCAAATGAAGATCATGACATGATGATGGTGATAGCATGGTGATGATCAAATGCTTGGACTTGAAAAGAAGAAAGAGAAAAATAAAAGGCTCAAGGCAAAGGTATAAGTGGTAGGAGCCATTTTGTTTTAGTGATCGAGAAACTTAGAGAGTGTGATCACATTTAGGATCGATAGCCGTACTGTTGAGAGGGGTGAAACTCGTATCAAAATGCGGTTATCAAAGTGCCACTAGATGCTCTAACTCATTACATTTGCATTTAGGATCTAGTGGAGTGCTAACACCCTTGAAAATGTTTGTGAAAATATGCTAACACATGTGCACAAGGTGATACACTTGGTGGTTGGCACATTTGAGCAAGGGTTAGGAACTTCACCGGCGGAGTGTCTGCCCGTAGAGTGCGGACAGTCCGATGGTGCCATCGGCACCCTAGACAGAAAAGACGGAGGTCACTGTAAGTGACTGGACGCTGGTCTCAGTTGGACCGACGCATCCGGTTAGTGGCAGCAGAGAGCGCGCATCACATGTGCACAAGGTGATACACTTGGTGGTTGGCACATTTGAGTAAGGGTTAGGAACTTCATCGGCACTCTATATAGAAAATACGGAGGTCACTGTAAGTGACCGGACGCTGGTCTCGTTAGGACCGGCGCGTCCGGTCAGTGGTAGCTATGAGGGTGCGGTTTTGGTCTCATGACCGGACGCTGGTGCGAGAAATGACCGAACGCTCAGGGCCTGAGTCTGGTCAGTATGATGAATGATGACGTTGAGTGATCGGACGCTGGGTGTGTCCGATCGGGCTTGACCGGACGCTTTCGGTCGTGATTTTTTGCTTCTAGTACCTTACTGGAAACGACCGGACGCTGGTGTTGGTGCATCCAGGTCACTTTGAGTAGCGTGTCCGGTCACTACTTAAATGTACTAATGACCGTTGAGATCGGGCGATCAGCGTTTGTAACCGATGACACATGGCAAGCATCGAGCGACTAGACGCTGAGGTCCTGTGTCCGGTCACATCGACAGGCGCGTCCCGTCGCCCCGTGTTCAGTGCAGTGAGGAGTCCAACAGCTCTATTCGTGGGGGCTTTCTATTTAAGCCCCATAGCCGGCTCTAGCTCACTCCCTTGGCTATTTGCATTGACATAGCAACTTTGTGAGCTTAGCCAAAGCCCTCCCACTCATCTCCATCATTGATTCATCATCTTTGTGAGATTGTGAGTGAATCCAAGTGCATTGCTTGAGTGTTTGCATCTAGAGGCACTTGGTGTTTGTGTTTTGCTGTGGGATTCGCTTGTTACTCTTGGTGGTTGCCGCCACCTAGACAGCTTGGAGCAGCGAGGATCATTGAGCGGAGGTTGGTGATTGTCTCCGGCTCCGATCGTGGTGATTGTGAGGGGTTCTTGACCTTTCCCCGGCGGAGAGCCAAAAGGTACTCTAGTGAATTGCTCGTGGCTTGTGTGATCCTCATCTTGTGTTGGTTGTGCAGCACCCTATTGAGGGTTTGGCATGTGATGCCAAATAGCGCGTGAACCTTCAAGTGAGTGAATCACCACAACGAGGACTAGCTTACTGGCAAGCAAGTGAACCTCGGTAAAAAATCATTGTGTCATCATTTGATTTCGAGGTGATTGGTCTTCATTGGTATTCATTTTTGTCATTGATTGGCTCCTTCCTCGACACGGCGGTATAACCATCTTGCTCACTCTCTTTACATTACTGCAAACTAGTTGTCAAGCTCTTTAGTGTAGCTAGTTGTGAGAGCTTGTTAGTTTGGTTAGTGTGGCTCTTTAGTTAGCTTTTGAGAGCACACTAACTTAGTATAGTGATATAGCCATTGTGTGGATAAAAACTATATAAACTATAATTGTGGTAGGTGACTTGCATTTTTAGTAGGCTAGCGCAACACATGCTTCGTCTCATAATTGTCTAACCGGTTTGTTAAGTGTTGTTGTAGAAATTTTTAATAGGCTATTCACCCCCCCTCTAGCCATTAGGACCTTTCACCTATCCCTGACGAGGCAGAACCTGCCGTCCCTAAGGCTGCTGTTGCACCTGCTGAGTAGGTGCACGATACTGGGTGGGAGGTGCCTGGTAAGCCTTCTGAGACTAACAGGACGGTTGTCCACTCGGAGAGTGATAGTACATCCTCCTGACAACCTGTACCTTCTGAGCCTATGGGTGACTTGAAGATCCAGTGATCACCCACTTGCGCTTCCACTCTGCCTAATAATCATGCTGAAGTCCCTCCATAGCAGTGGCTGCATTCATCAAAGCACCAAAAGTCTAATAGCTCCCAGTGTACAGCTCCTTTTGCAAGATGCAAGAGAGGCCGCGGTAGAAATGGTCCCTCTTCTTCTCATCAGTGTCTACATGGGTCCCAGCATACTGTACAAGATGGTTGAACTTGTTCACATAATCCATCACAGTTATACTCCCTTGCTTCAGATCCATGAACTCAGTCAGCTTCCTGTTCAGCAAACCAGCGGGAATATAGTACTCAAGGAAAGCAGTGGTAAACTCCTGCCATGTCACATAGTAGTCCACCGACTGCATGGCATTGAAAGTGCCCCACCAAGCACCCAGAAGCTACCGTGCGGCAAAGCGCACCTTCTGCCTGTTAGTCACAGTGAGCAGCTACAACTTCTGCTCTATAATATGAAGCCAATGCTCCGCGTCTAGAGGCTTAGCAGTTGGCGTGAACATGGACAGGTGTGTCTTTAGGAAGTCTTGGTAGGAACAGGGACCCATGGGAGCATGAGCACCACCCCCGTTCCCACCGTTGCCACCGGGGCCTCCACGGGCGAAGCCACCAATAGCCTAGGCAAGCATCTCTAAGGCACGAGCTGACTCACACCGAGCAGCCAGCATCTCCGCCATCATCTCCGCATGGGTCATCGGAGGTGGTGGTGACGGAGGAGGAGGAGGAGCCAGAAGTGGGGCCTTGTGACTGTCCCCATTGGTGTTGCCATTATCCTCACCTCGACTGTTATCACCCTGGTCTGCCCTAGCGCTGATACTCCCCCGATCAGACCTTAGGTTCATCTATAAACAGATAAGAACCAACCATTAGGGACAACCCTTCAGATTAGGAACAAGAGACTTAGAGAAATGGTAAGGCTTTTATTAAAGCATTCTTTTAGGTTATCCTATCAATTCACTAATCCAAATTATATGTATGGGGGGAGTTTTATTTAAGCAAGATTCTCTTTTCATGATGCATGCGTCGGCCTACCTATCGGTGCGAAAAGTGACCAACACATAAATATTTGTAGTTTTACCGTACGTTGTGATCGGATATGGCCTAGCACTCAATGACACAAGGTTTATACTGGTTCAGGCAACGTGCCCTATGTCCAGTCTGAGTCGGTCGAAGACTTTATTCCTAAGCCTAGGTGCTCAAAGTTTGTTGTGGGGTTACAAACGAGAGGGAGTAAGATGGGGGGTATCAGAGGTCTGGTCGGACTTCGGACCAAAGGGCCAAGAGTGACAGGAGCTCTGACGTGCGCTAAGTGTTCGAACGTATGCTCTGTCTGGCTTTAGAGTTCTAGAGCCAAGCAGAGAGAATCGGAATCAACCGTCTATTGGTTGTTCGGGTCCTATGTGAATCAATCGTCGGTTGTTCGAATCCTCCCTTTGGAGAGAGCGCATCCCCTTTTATAGATGAAGGGGACAGCTTTACAAGAGAGAGTAGAGAAAGAGAGTGTGCGTGCTACCTAGTCATGTTGCCCACGCTGTCGGGTACAAGGCAGTTTGTCAGTGCCTACAATACTGTTGACGCCCTGATGCATGCGGTTGGTTCCATCGTGTTCTTCTGGTATGGCTAATATCGGCGCCTACCATATTGTAGGGCAAATGTGGGTGCCCATAACACTTTTCGTGTTCTGACATGTCTGGAAGGTTGCGAAGCACACTTCTGACATGACCTGATAGTACTGTCCTGTAGGTGTGCAGGGTACGGTCCTCGGTAATGTGGTTTGACTTCAGCGCCTTGCCTTACTTGCTCCGCCTGACTCTTTGGGTCCTTACCGAGCGGGCATTCCCATTTGGTTGTTTCCTAGTCAGCTTCGACCGCGATGGTCAGAGAAGAGCTGTAAGCAGAGGTTCAGTGTCCCTCTAGTCGGAGAGGCGGATCGGAGTCAGAAGCGAGCGTCATCCCTCCTTGGCCAGGCCTTTCGATTGGAGAGGCAGACCGGAGTCAGAGGCGAGTGTCGTCCCTCCTTGGCCAGGCCTTCCGGTCGGAGAGGCGGACCGGAGTCAGAAGCGAGCGTCGTTCCTCCTAGGCCAGGCCTTCCTAGTCAGAGAGGTGGGTCAGAGTTGGAAGCGAGCATCGTTCCTCCTTGGCCAGGTCTTTCGATCGGTGACTGGATTGCCCTTTCGGCCTATCGTTGGGTATCTGGGTCGGCCTAGGAGTTGCACATTGTTCGCAATGTCGTTTGCTGGGCCGAGCTTTTGCTGGGAAGTAGGTTCATTAGGGACCCTGGGTTTATGAACCTGATAGGAGCCCTCAAGCCCCTGGGCAATTCGGGCAGAATCGTCTGGGGGATTTTTCATTTTGACAGCGAATGCACACGAGCGCACCCGCGGGTGTAGCCCCCAAGCCCCTAGGCGACTCGGGTAGAATCATCTAGGGATTTTTTCATTTTGCCAGCGGGGGAATTCTTTATGTTGATAGCGGGTGCACGCGAGCGCACCCGCGGGTGTAGCCTCCGAGCCCCCGGGTGATTCGGGTAGAATCGTCTAGGGGGTTTTTCGTTTTGCTAGCGGGGGAATTTTTTGTCTTGACAGCGGGTGTGCGCGAGCGCACCCGAGGGTGTAGCCCCCGAGCCTGCATCCAACCGGTGAGTTAGTTGGAGGCTAAGCATCTTGGTACTCTTTCCTAGGGCTACAGACTATCGTTTGGGGTGTTCACCCATGTTTGTCCTACCCGCGACCTGCGCGATCGGTTGATTTCTAGAGTCGATGTCGAGTGACCTAAGCCCCTGAGCCTCGTTGGGCTCGTCAGGGGTTGGTCTAGTTTCATGCGTTAACTCATCCGTGGCTTTCACAACTAGAGGGGCTAAGCTAACGTTGCTTGCCTCGATGGCTCGAGCGACGTGCTCGGTGAGCTCGCTAACGGGCACGTTCGAGTGGAATCCACGTCCGTCGTTCGTGACGGGGTCGGCATAGCCCTCATGTAGCATTCCACCGCTCCTTAACCCGTGTCCCAATAGATGCCTAGGTCATTTCTAAGACTGACTCAGGTGGTCCACTGGCCTCGCCTCGATGGAGATTCTATGGGCATGGCTCGAGGTTAGGATCGAATGAGAAGGTTGAGATGACCATGTCTGCTTCTGAGCAGATCAGGTGAGGGCCGCTAGGGCTCATCTATGTTTTCTCCCCTAGCTTTGTTTGACGCGAGGCAGCCTAGAGCCCTTCGTGGGCCGGCCTTCGAACCCCGGTCGGTCGTTGCTCATGTTGAATGAGGCAACTACCATTTCGTGACGCTACACGAAGCGTTGTGATGCATTTAGCTACATATGCAATGCTTTGGATGTATGGGATGAATGAATGATTGTATGAATGAATGTATGAATGCGTGTATGAGAATGGATGAATGAATGATCATGTATTTAGAAAAATAGAGTAAGGAGGATTGGTAGAGTTACCTTGTCGACTCGAGTGATAGGCTTGAGGAGTTTTTATCGGATATGTCCGAATGGGATCCATGTTCGTCATCCGTGATGGAGTCAGCATGGCCCACACGGGCCATCCCTCTGCTCCTTACTTGTCTCTTGGCATTCGCCTGAGCTGTCCGATCGACTTAGGAAGCCCATTGGTCTCTCCTTGGTGGAGATCCCGTTGTTGGGCCCTTCTAGGTCCTGCCTGGGAAGGCGGAGCGCCGCCTGCAAGCGGTTGCGCCTTATTTCCTACGCCCAGCGTGCGGTAGTGGTGGGCCATGCCTAGGCCATGTCTCGTCTAACCAGGCACTATCTCATCGGGCAGGGCGCATCCCATCGGTCTGGACGCATCCCATTGCATTCCCATCTGCATTGAATAGAGGAAAGGAGAGGGTTTTTCACCCCAACCCTTCGCCTTTCTCCAACTACTGTGTCTCCTCCTTAAATAAGGGAAGGGAGAGGGTTTTTGTCCCACTCCTTTGCCTATTCCCCAACTGCTGCCCCTCCTTCTTCCTTCTCGCTAGGAGCGTTCCTGTGCCACGGCGGTTCCTAGGAGAAAAAGGGTAGAGTGAGGGAGAGGAGAACTCACAGATCCATTCATGAATCCAAAGCGCAATGTCGAGCTGGAGGCCATCCAACGTTGATGAGACGGTGCTGGCTGCCTTCGCCGAGAAGGGGCTACTCCCACCGAAGGAGGTGGCGCACTAGAGGGCTCCTCTGGGGGAGGCATTTCCGTGGCCTCGGGCCGACAAGGTTGTTTCCTTCCTCGCCTTCCATGAGCATAGGCTAGGATACCCTACGCACTGGTACCTGTGCAGGCTCCTCAATGAGTGGGGCCTAGAGCTATAGCACCTCAATCCGACTAGGATGTTGCACGTCGTTGGCTTCGTGACCGTCTGTGAGGCCTTCCTCAGGATGGAGCCGCACGTGGACTTCTTTTGGCTGACCTTCACCGAGCGAGCCTTGTCGGAGGGGAAGCCACCCAGGACTACGTCGGTTAGGGGCTTCACCCTGCAAAAGAAGCCAAATTCGTCGGGCTCCTACCCCACATACACCCCCTGCGACTCCAATCGGGGGTAGCATGGGGAGTGGTTCCACATCCAGAACCCGACGGAGGCGCCATTCCCGCCGTTCACCGGTAGGAGGCCAGAGACGCGGGAGAGCTAGTTGTGGGGCCCCTCCAGCCAACAAAATAAGCTAGGGATCATCAAGGTGGAGCTCTAGAAGCTGTTGCAGCATGGCCTCGATGGGGTGTGGGTGTTCCACACCTTCTTCCACCATCGGGTCGCCCCATTGGTGGAAAGGACACGGCCGGTGTGGCTGTACTCCGGCCCGACGGACCCTGATCGCACGTCACTAGTGGAATTGGCGGAGGACGAAGTCTAGAGCCAACTCGACCAGGTGCTGCAACTGAAGGCCTAGGAGACCCTCGAAGGAAAGCCCGGACCTCTCCACGCTGGGAAGCTGCCCAATCTAGTACATTCTCCTCTCCTTATTCTGTGTCCCTTTTGATCTTGTTGTCCTGTAATTTGACTTCAAGTCGTCCGTTTCGCAGGGACTAACCGGTTATAAATCCCAGCCGCATCTCCTGAAGGGGCCAGAGGGCGTGGCTTGGCAAGCTACCCTAAAGGAGGCGGTGGTCGTGAAGAAGAAGAAGAGAGCTGAGAAGGCTCGGAGGAAGCAAGGGAAGGAGATGGAGATCGCCTGGTGGGTGCGGGTCGGCGAGAATTGGAGTGACATGGAGGCGAAGCTTGAGTCGGAGGACCCCACGGAGGTGGGTGGCAACGCGAGCTCTTCTGAGGATGAGGGTAGCCAAAGCGTCGTCACGACTTTGGCGGAGCGTCACGAGCCTATGGCTGCGTCCGCTGGCGGTGGGTGGGAGGCAGAGAGGCATGGCGATGTTCCCGCACCAAGGAAGCATGCTGCGATCTTAGACGCCGTCGGCGAGCGGGAGGCGAAGTGGACGCGGTCGCCGCGCCCTTCGGAGGCATCGTCGGCCTTGCCCCCATGTAACACCTCGAGTGTTTTAAATACTAAAACCTATCATGTCATCATATGCATTGCAAATCATTTGGTCTCAGTAAAAATTTTGATATGCATACACTAAAACAAGTTTACCTTTATGTTGTATGTGTTGACTTGTATGGTTGAAGCAATTTCAAAACACT